>NW_016828973.1:84103-88023 GCF_001698545.2 Rhinopithecus bieti | reverse complement strand
TTTTTTTTTTTTTTTTTTTTTTGAGATGGAATCTTGCTCTGTCGCCCAGGCTGGAGTGCAATGGCACGATCTCAGCTCACTACAAGCTCTGCCTCCTGGTTTCATGTCATTCTCCTGCCTCCTCCCAAGTAGCTGAGACTATAGGTGCCCACCACCACACCCTGCTAATTTTTTGTAGTTTTAGTAGAGATGGGGTTTCACTATGTTAGTCAGGATGGTCTCGATCTCCTGACCTCATGATCTGCCCACCTCGGCCTCCCAAAGTGCTGGGATTACAGACATGAGCCACCGCGTCCGGTCCGATTATGACTATTCTTGCAGGAGTAAGGTGGTATCACATTGTGGTTTTGATTTGCATTTCCCTTATAATTACTGATTATGAGCATTTTTTCATGTTTGGTGGCCATTTGTCTATCTTCTTTTGAGAATTGTCTATTCATGTCCTTAGCCCACTTTTTGATGGGATTTTTTTTTTCTTGCTGATTTGTTTGAATTCCTTGTAGATTCTTGTTATTAGTCCTTTGTCAGATTTATAGATTGCAAAATGTTTCTCCCACTCTGGGGTTGTCTGTTTATTCTGCTGATTGTATTTTTTGCTGTGCTGAAGCTTTTTACCTCAATGAAGTCTAATCTATTTATCTTTGTTTTTGTTGCATTTGCTTTTGGGTTCTAGGTCATGAAGTCTTTGCCTAAGCCAATGTCTAGAAGGGTTTTTACAATGTTATCTTCTGGAATTTTTATGGTTTCATGTTTTAGATTTAAGTCTTTGGTCCATCTTGAATTGATTTTCATATAAGGTGGGAGATGAGGACCCAGTTTCTTTCTTCTACATGTGGTTTGCCAACTATCCCATCACTATTTGTTGAATAGGGTATCCTTTTCCCACTTTTTTTGGTTGCTTTGTCAAAGATAAGTGGGCTGTAAATATTTGACTTTATTGTTGGGTTCTCTATTTTGTTCCATTGGTTTATGTGTCTATTTTTATAACAGTATCATGCTGTTTTGGTGACTATAGCCTTATAGAATAAAGTCAGGTAATGTGATGCTTCAAGGTTTGTTCTTTTTGCTGAGTCTTGCTTTGGCTCTGTGGGCTCTTTTTTGGTTCCATATGAATTTTAGGATTGGTTTTCTAGTTCTGTGAAGACTAATGGTAATATTTTGATGGAAATTGCATTAAATTTATAGATTGCTTTTGGCAGTAGGGTCATTTTCAAAATATTGATTCTACCTACCCATGAGCATGGGATGTGCTTCCATTTGTTTGTGTCATCTATGATTTCTTTCAGCAGTGTTTTGTAGTTTTCCTCGTAGAGGTCTTTCATCTCCTTGGTTAGGTATATGCCTAAGTATTTTGTTTTACTTTATTATTTTATGCAGCTATTGTAAAAGGGATTGAGTTGTCGATTTGAGTCTCAGCTTGGTTGTCAAATGTCTATTGAGATGATCATGTGATTTTGTTTTCAATTCTGTTTATGTGGTGTATCACATCTATTGACTTGCAGATGTTAAACCATCCCTGTATTCCTGGTATGAAACCCACTTGATCATGAATTATTTTTTGATATGCTGTTGGATTTGGTTAGCTATTTTTTTTTTTTTAACTTTTGCATCTATATTCATCAGGGATGTTGGCCTGTAGTTTTCTTTTTTGGTTATGTACTTTCCTGGTTTTGGTATTATGGTGATACTGGCTTCACAGAACGATTTTGGGAGGATTTCCTCTTTCTCTATCTTGTGGAATAGTGTCAATAGGATTGGCACCAATTATTCTTTGAATGTCTGATAGAATTTAGCAGTGAATCTGTCTGGTCCTGTACTTTTTTTTTAAATGGCATTTTTAAAATTACCATTTCAATCTCACTTCTTGTTATTGGTCTGTTTAGAGTTTCTATTTCTTCCTGGTTTAATCTAGGAGAGTTGTATATTTCCAGGAATATATCCATTTCCTCTAGGTTTTCTAGTTTATGCACATAAAGGTATTCATAAGAGTCTTCAATGATCTGTTGTGTTTCTGTGGAATCAGTTGTAATATCTCCCATTTTGTTTCTAGTTAAGCTTATTTGGATCTTCTCTTTTTTTGGTTAATCTTGCCAATGGTCTATCAATTTTTTATCTTCTCAAAGAACCAGTTTTTTGTTTCATTTATCTTTTGTATTTTTTGTTTGTTTCAATTTTATTTAGTTCTGCTATGATCTTTGTTATTTATTTTCTTCTGCTGGGCTTGGGTATGGCTTATTCTTGTTTCTCTTGTTCCTTGAGGTGTGACCTTATGTTGTTTATTTGTCCTCTTTCAGACTTTTTGATGTAGGCACTTACTTCTATGAATTTTCCTCTTACCATAACCTTTGCTGTATCCCAGAGACTTTGATAGGTTATGTCACTATTATCATTCAGTTCAAAGAATTTTATAATTTCCACCTTGATTTCATTGTTGACCCAACAATCATTTAGGAGCAGGTTGTTTAATTTCTATGTATTTGCATAGTTTTGAGGGTTCATTTAGGAGTTGATTTCCACTTTTATTCCATTGTGGTCTGGGCGAATACCTGATATAATTTCAATTTTCTTAAATTTATTGAGATTTGTTTTGTGGCCCATAATACGGTTTATCTTGGAGAATGTTCTGTGTGCTGATGAATAGAATGTGTATTCTGCAGTTGTTGGTAGAATGTTCTGTAAATATCTGTTAAGTACATTTGTTGTAGGGTATAGTTTAAATCCATTGTTTCTTTGTTGACTTTCTGTCTTTATGGCCTGTCTAGTACTGTCAGTGGAATTGAAGTCCCCACTATTATTGTATTGCTGCCTATCTCATTTCCTAGGTCTACTAGTATTTGTTTTATTAATTCAGGAGTTCCAGTGTTAGGTGCATGTATATTTAGGATTCTGATATTTTCCTGTTGGACATATCCTTTTATTATTATATAACATCTGTCTTTGTCTTTTTAAACTGCTGTTGCCTTAATATTTGTTTTTTCGGATATACGAATAGCTACTCCCTGTTGCTTTTGGTGTCCGTTTGCAAGGAATTTTTTTTCCATCCCTTTACCTTAAGTTTATGTGAGTCCTTATGTGTTAGTTGAGTCTCTTGAAGACAGCAGATACTGGTTGGTGTATTCTTATTCATTCTGCCATTCTGTATCTTTTAAGTGGAACATTTAGGACATTTACATTCAACATTAGTATTGAGATGTGAGGTACTATTCTATTCATCATGCTATTTGTTGCCTGAATATCTTGTGGTTTTTTTTGGGGGGGGGCGTGGTTTATAGGTTCTGTGAGACTTATAGGTTCTGTTAAGGAGGTTCTGTTTTGGTGTATTTTGAGAATTTGTTTCAAGATTTAGAGCTCCTTTGAGCAGTTCTTGTATTTCTAGCTTGGTAGTGGTGAATTCTCTCAGCATTTGTTTATCTGAAAAAGACTACATTTTCTCTGTTAATGAAGCTTAGTTTCTCTGCATACAGAATTCTTGTATGCAGCTGATCATTGTTCTGTTTAGGAGGCTAAAAATGGGGTCCCAACCCCTTTTAGCTTATAAGGTTTCTGCTGAGAAATCTGCTGTTAATCTGATAGGTTTTCCTTTATAGGTTATCTAGTTAGTGCTTTTAACTCATGGCTGTTAAGATTCTTTCCTTTGTCTTGACTTTAGATAACCTGATGACTATACCTAGGTGATGATCTTTTTGTGATAAATTTCCCAGGTTTTCTTTGAGCTTCTTGTACTTGGATGTCTAGATCTCTAACTAAGTCATGGAATTTTTCCTTGATTATTCCCTCAAATATGTTTTCCAAACTTTTAGATTTCTCTTTTTCCTCAGGAACACCCCGTATTCTCAGGTTTGGTCATTTAACATAACTCCAAACTTCTTGGAGGCTTTGTTCATTTTTTGAATTCTTTTTTTTTTTTTTTTTTTTTTTTT
>NW_016828973.1:71396-83659 GCF_001698545.2 Rhinopithecus bieti | reverse complement strand
TTTGCTTTTGTCTTTATTGGATTGGGTTAATTCAAAAACCTTGTCTTTGAGCTCTGACATTCTTGCTTCTGCTTGTTTGATTTATTGCTGAGACTTTCCAGTGCACTTTGCATTTCTCTAAATGTGTCCTTCACTTCTAGACGTTGTGATTGCTTTTTATTTATGCTATCTATTACACTGGAGATTTTTCCCTTTATATCTTTTATCACTTTTTTGATTTCATTAAGTTGGACTCCACCTTTCTCTGATTCCTCCTTGATAAGCTTAATAATTGACTGTCTGAGTTCTTTTTCTGGCAATTCAGAGATTTCATCTTGGTTTGAATCTATTGCTAGTGAACTAGTGTGATCTTTTGGGGGTGTTAAAGAACCGTGTTTTGTCATATTGCCAGAATTGTTTCTTCTGGTTCCTTCTCATTTGGGTAGACTATGTCAGAGGAAATATTTGGGGCTCAAGGGATGCTGTTCAGATTCTTCTGTCCCATGGGGTGCTCTTTTGATGTAGTGCTCTCCCCCTTTCCCTGGGGATGTGGCTTCCTGAGAGCCAAACTGGAATGATTGTTATTTCTCTTCTGGATCTAGCCACCCAGCAGAGTTACCAGGCTCTGGGCTGGGATTGTCTACACAGAGTCCTATGATGTGAACCATCTTTAAGTCTCTCAGCTGTAGGCACCAGCGCCTGCTCTGGTGGAGGAGGCAGAGGAGTGAAACAGAGTCTGTGAGGGTCCTTAGTTGTAGTTTTGTTTATTGCACTAGGTTTGTGTTGGTTGGCCTCCAGTCAGGAGGTGGCACTTTCAAGAGGGCATCAGCTGAGGTAGTATAGGGAGCATCAGGTGGTAGGTGGGGTCCTAGAGCTCCCAAGAGGTTATGTCCTTTTTTGGGGGCTATCAGGGCAGGTAGAGCAAGACCATCAGGTGGGGACAGGGTTAAACATGTCTAATTTCAGACTCTTCTGAAGATACAGGGACCTGTATCTTCTAATTTGGCAAAATAGGAGAGGTAGGTAGGAGACAGGATTGCTCTCCTACCTATCTTGCCTTTTGGATGGAGATTAATAACACGGCCCAGGAGAAAGTGATCCTTAGGAAGCCCAAATGATTGAATACAACCCTGGAGTATACCAACCGGACAAGCTGGGGTGAAGGAGACCTAGTTATTGTAATATATAGGTAGAGATTGTGGTTGTGAGACTGTTGGGTGATTAACTCATAGATGTTCCTAAATCATCTGTCAGCTAAAATAGCTCTCATTAGGAATGCTTGAAAGGTTTCAAAGAACACTTCAGGAGCAATGAGCACATCTAGGACCTAGATCTGGGCTTCAAAATGTCACTCTCCACTAAAAGAATCTGGGTCTCTTTGCAAAAGTGTCTGATTCCAGGTCCAGGGCATGAAAAGTACAAAGTGAACTTGGAACATTTCTGTGCCCCAAAGCAAGGAAGTGGTCAAAGAATAAAGGGGACATGTTGCAAAGGACTCAGGAACCTGCTTGAAGAGGCTTCCATTAGCTACATTTGAGACAATTTGAACATCATCATGACTATTGATAATAATGGTATATAACCTAGATAACAAATGAAAATCTGTAAGTCCATACTAATGTAAGTAAAGAAATGAGGAAATAAATGATGGAGAAGTGAACTCTCTTCCTTGTAGCAAAATCCCACAGAATAAAGGTAGAGAAATGATGGACTTAGAAAATGACCATTTGGCAGTCTCTATAGTAATAATTGTTTCAGGTAAAAATAAATGAATTCGAAAATCAGAGTATGATGAAAACCAGGATACTTACTCAACATTTTCTCAAAGTACGTCTCTACAATACATTTATTAATTTCAAAGAAAAAACTTTCTTTACGTTGGATAATCTGGTAGAAATAACCTCGACCATATGATCAAAGTTCACATCACCAATAATGGGACACATAGACATCATGTGCTTCCTGAGAAGGACATAACAACTTTTCTATGGTATTTCTGTCGAGAATGCATAATCTGAATCTAATCATGAAGGGGTAATCAGACTAACCCAAATCAAAGGACTGTCTACACAATAACTAGTTTGAATTATTCAAATATTGAGATCATGAAATACAAGAAAGAATGAACTGTTTCAGATTAAAGAAGACCAAACAGACATGACAACCAAATGTGATTCTGGATTTATCCCTGGACAATGTAAAGCACATTAGCGGGACACCTGGCAAAATCTGCATATGTAATTTGTCTACAAATTGTTCACAGATTGGATAATAGTTTGGGTATTGGTAATGGTAATGATAGTATATCGGTGTTAATTGTCTGATTTTGGCAATTGCACTGTGATTATTGAAGAGAATATCATGGTTTTTAGAAGCTACAACTGCAGTATGTAAAGCTAAAGAAATATCCTGTCTGAAATTTGCTATCTGGGACCTATATCTTCTAATTTGGTGTAATAGGTAGGAGAGGTAGATAGGAAGAATTTGTTTTAGGAAACAAATTGTATATCTTTTTATATGTGAATGGCAAAGAAAGTGTGATAAAATGATAATACTAGAGGAATATTTGAGATGTACACGGAAATTCTTTATATTATTATTATCACTTTCCTGGATGTATAAAATTGTTCCAAAATTAAAAGTTACCCCATGTCTTACTCGGTTTTCTGTTGCTATAGCAGAGTATCACAGACTGGGTAATTTACAAATAATAGAAGTTTATTTAACTCATAGTTCTGGAGACTGGAAAGTCCAAGATCAAGGGGCAGCATCTGGTGAGGGCTTTCTTGCTGTGTCATAACATGGCGGAAAACATATGGAGAGGAAGGACAGGGGAGGGTTAAAGCATGCATGAGACAGAGAGAAAAGGGAGACTGAACTTCTGAGAGAGCTAACTCAGTTCCTCAATAATAGCATTAATCCACTGTGGGTTTTGCCCTCATGGCCTAATCACCTCTTAAAGATCCCACTTCTTAATGTCATCACAATGGCAATTAAAGTCAACAGGAGTTTTAAAGGGGACATTCAAACCATAGCACCCTATAAAGACTTTACAGAGGTAGGTTTAAAAGTATGTGTCAGCTTTGAGGCAAGATAGCTTTGCATGAGTTTGGGCAGAAGAATATGGGGACAGGTTAAGCTTTGGAGCCTTGCTTCCTAGAGAAAATTACATTATATTTATTTTGTAATCAAAAGCCAAATGAGTTTTTAAAAGAATAAAATTTACCCTTCAAGTTTAACAACAACAAAAATATCAGGTTTAACAATGTGCATATAGGATGAAAATGATTTTGAAATGTAAAAACAGTTAGAAGGTGTATCTGTGTTCAAAGGGAGTTCTAACTAATACTAGAGACCAGATGTATGCATCCTCTTACTGCCATTACTGTGATGTTGTCTGAGGCCTGGAGAGTCAGACAGAGGAATACACAGAATTAAATCAAGTGTCATTTAAATATGTATAAGATTTGTCATGGGAACCTACAGCAAGACTCTGAAAGGTGGTCAGAATGGAACCAGGCAGTAACTGAATTAGTTAAATTTAGTAAAGCATTCAGATTGTCTCATTGAGGATACTGCAGGCTTAAACCAGTTTGAAGAAATAGAAAATGTGTAACTTGAATTCTAGGGGCCATAAAACTGACCTATTTGGAGGGCATAGGCTTGTATTCCCTAGTGGCAAAGTGACTCTACAGGAGAGTTGCTCTTACTTATCGGTAGTCTGTGGAGAGTCAGCCTGGCCAAAGCCTCTGGCCAGTAAGAAACCTGAGCATGCCAAGATAGTCACCACAATTCATTTGAGATGATAAACTTTAACTTGCTTTCTTTAATAAACAAAATTTGTTTTACAAAAGGGAAACACCGATTAATCTTAGATATAATAACTTGAACCTGCAATGTTAATATTTTTCTATTAATTTGACTATAATGGTACACATTTGGATTTAAAGAGAATTGGATGTATTGTAAACATACATCCTTGTGATTCCAAGTTAAAATATGTAGTTTCGTAACTTATTTGATTTACGATTCTTAATTTGAAATGCATAAGATATTTTAGTAAGTTTATCATGTTGATTATTTAAGAGGCTTAGAATTCACCGTATTTTAAGTTCGGTATATTGAATTCAGTTAAATATTTAAGTGGGTTCCAAAAAGTTTCCTTGTAGTAACATTAAAAAATGTGTGGCCAGGCACGGTGGCTCATGCCTATAATTCCAGCACTTTGGGAGGCCGAGGCAGGTGGATCACGAGGTCAGGAGATTGAGACCATCCTGGCTGACATGGTGAAACCCCGTCTCTACTAAAATACAAAAAAATTAGCCTCAAAATATATTTAAAATATATTTAAAAGATAATTTAATCAAATGTATAAATGTAGTAAAATGTCTAAGGGATCTTAAGTTTATAAAAGAAACCAAGCAAATTGACCTGATCAAAGATGAATGAAATATTTGATTTGATTTCTTGAGGGTAATTGTTAGAATTTGCTCTTTTAATAAATAGAATAAAGCTTGTAAACTGAAATTAAAAGCTTAACGAAAACAATGTCTTTGAGTTGATAATGTTTAATAAATGGGATATTAATTAGAAAAAAACCTGAATTAAAGCAGCAACTCAAAAACATAAACAAAACATGTTGATACCTACAGTAAATCTCAGATAAATGTATTTGAAAAAATTTACTTTTGAAATGGAAAGCAAAATTATAGACAAACCACGAACAATAGTGAACTAAAATACCCACGAGGATATTTAAAACTATATACTGTATACCAAATGTTCAAATGAAGTTTGCTGTTGGTGAAACAAGCTATACAATACATGTACAATGTATGTAAATGCATCTTTGCTTTTTCAAACCTAGGTTTTATCCCTAATTAGTTATATTATTGGACATAAACAAGGAAGAAATAAGAGTACAAAACAGATATAATACAGTTGATCATGGTATCCATAGGTTTTGCATCTGTAGATCCAACAGACAATGGTCAAAAATAGTCATAAAAAAAGAAGTAATAAAAAATAACAATATGACAATAAAAAATAATACAAATTAAAAACTAATATAGTGTAACTACTATACTGTAGTATTTACACTGTAGTCAGTATTTTAAGTAATCTAGAGATGATTTAAAGTATATGAGAGGATGTGTGTAGGTTATATGCAAATTTATACACACCACTTTGTATAAGAGACTTGAGCATTCACGAATTTTGGGTCCAAGGGCCCTGGAAGCAATCTTCCGTGCAGATACCAAGGGGTGACTACATATCACCATCGTTTACAATTGTAGAATTTTGGCAATAGATAAGCTAAATAGAAATCAAGAACATTGACAACAGGTAAAGACTTTGGTAAAATCCTATATGAAATTAATATGGAACATCTGGAGAAAAATTACTTTTTGGCAATGAAGTCGCTGCTTTTACATGAAGTAAAAAAAACAACTCCGCCTTAGGTAAAATGTATACGCTTTTCAGCATGCACTTTAGAAAGGAAAACAAAAAGAGATTGGAATGAAGGGAACATAACATCTCTTGCATAAGGTTAAACCTAAATTAAAGACAGAAGTAAATTTCTTTAAAAAGAACACAAAATTGGCAAGTGTATTAGAAGGTAGATTCAGCTGTGTGTAAAAGAGACTTCAAATTATAGTGGATCAAACATTTTATATTGTGTCGGACTTACATGCAGTCCAGAGGTAGAGGGGCCGGGGCTGGTAGGGCTGGCTTTGCCCCCATTAGATTCTCCGGAGACCCAGGCTTATTTTCTTTTGCTGCTCCATAGCTCAAGGATATTGCTGTCATCTACATGGTCCAGGTTATCTTGCCACCATATCCACTTTTGAAGCAGTAGGTCAGAGGTGGGGAGAAAAGGGATAGCCCTCCCTTTAATGACTCAACCTAGAAGTCACCTATGCTTACCACCATTGGCCAGAACTTATGGCTACACCAGGCTAGAAGAAAGGCTAAGAAATATAGTCCTTATTTTGGTGGCTGTGTGCCCTAGCAAAATTCTACTGTAATGGAAGAAGATAAGAATGGTTATTGAGGAACAATTAGTAGTGTTTGTGACAGTAAGAAAACTGAGATTAAAAAAGGAAGAAAAAAAACACACTTGAAGAGAGAAAGTCTCTTTGGCACATCCATCAAGACTGCTGGACTCTGAGGTCAATATTGCTAAATTTTCCTGTATTGGACCCTCGATTGGGGGTGGGGAAGAGAAGGGGATTTCTGAAGATTTTGTGGTATTACACAAGCTGTATAAGTAAAAGACCCTTAGAGACAGAATTTGCTTGTGATTCAGCTGAGAAGTGACATCTATTGTGAAAGCCATTTCTAGAAATTTACAACCACCTCTGTCTACAGGAAGCTTGGCCTGCTATACCCACAGTCTGAATGTGGGCTGGGATAAGGTCTGACAACCATGGTGCTGACTTTGGGTGTGATTCTGAGGAAGAGAAAGAAGAGGAAGTAGGTGATGTATTTTACATGATTAAAATCTTCTGAATGAGACTGACAGGAAATAATGTTTCAGCATAAAAGAATCATTCCTCTGAAATTGAGGAAGGAGTGTCATTTGGAATAATAGAAACAGCGAACATTGAATGTATTTTAGGAATTGTTTAGAGGTTTTGCATGAACTCATTTCATAACAACTATGAATTAGGTAATATTATTTCTACTTTGTAGGTGGGTAAAATAAGGCACAGAGTTATTAACTAATTTGCTCGTAATCACACACATAATACACTATTGAAGCTGGAACTTGAACCTAGGCATTTTGGCTCCAGTATCTGTGCATGTAACTGCCTAACTGCTATCTCAGTAACCTTTTCTTAAGAATGGAGATTGGCAGGGCGTGGTGGCACATGTCTGTAATCCCAGCACTTTGGGAGACTGAGGCAGGCAGATCACAAGGTCAGGAGACCAGTCTGGCCAATATGAGAAACCTCGTGTCTACTAAAAATACAAAAAAGTTAGCTGGGCATGTTGGCAGGCGCCTGTAGTCCCACCTACTTGGGAGGCTGAGGCAGGAGAATTGCCTGAACCTGGGAGGCAGAGGTTGCAGTGAGCCAAGATTGTGCCACTGCACTCCAGCCTGGGTGACAGAGAGAGACTCAGTCTCAAAAAAAAAAAAAAAAAAAAAAGGAAATTACTTCATGTGCATTGCTCAGTGTTAGGAAACATGGTTGTCACACTTAAAGCATAGATAAATTAAGAGTTAGCTGGAGGAGTACAAGGGTAAAGGAGTTTAGAGGAAACAATACAGCATTCAGGGCTATAAACTGTATGTCCTGTAGTGAGGAGCATCAAATTAGAGTTGAGGGAGTCCAGATTAACCAGCATAATCAGATGTTTCGGTCATTTTCTATTTCAATGACAAATATGTGCTTAATCTGAACAGGACACTTTGCCAAGTGCTAGAAAATTTTAGTTTTGTAACTTCTCTATGGCACGTCCATCAAGACTGCTGGACTCTGAGGTCAATATTGCTAAATTTTGCCTTGGCTTTTGCATCTGTTAAATGGAAACACCTCTTCTTCCCACAGGCATGTTTCAGTAAGAATAAATGCTTGAAATTTTCTGGAGAATTTAATCACGGCATTTAAAGTAGTTATTCCAAGTAGTTACATTTACTTAGTGATAAGAAAAGAATTGCCCATACAAGAACACCTGTGTTTGATAAATTGCAGAGGACCAGGCAAAAATGTGCCACAATGAAGAGGAGATGAATGGAGAAATGTAGAAGGACATACTTCTACTACAGAGACTGCCAGTTGTTTAATGATTGTTCAATGAGCCCAGAAAGCATGCACAACTTGGCTTCAAACTTTCTAAGCCCTAATTAAGGTTGTTGATAACACTTGCCAATTTTCATACATGGATAACAAACATGAAGCCACCATAGTTCCTACCCCATAGGGTTCTGAGTGTGTTAGGGTCAACTTTCTGGTTTTCTTAAGACTATAGACATGGAAACATCTGGGAGATGACTGACTTGGGGTTGAAGCAGTAGCCCATGATTTAGGGTAGTTTTACTCTGTGCATAAATACAGTCATCCTCAGTAGCCACTGGGGTTTGGTTCTGGATCCCCCTTGGATACCAAATCCTCAGATGATCAAGTTCTTTATAAATTGGTGTATTTGTATATAACCTACACACATCCTGTCATATACTTTAAATCATTTCTAGATTATTTATGCCTAATCCAGTGTAAATGCTATGTAAACAGTTGTTATACTGTATTGTTTAGGGAATAACAAGAAAAAAGAAAAGTCTGTACAAGTTCAGTACAGACATACAGATGCAGCCATCCTTTTTTTTTTTTTTTTTTTTTTTTTTTTTTTTTGAGATGGAGTTTCGCTTTTGTTGCCCAAGCTGGAGTGCAATTGCACGATCTTGGCTCACTGCAGCCTCCATTTCCCAGGTTCAAGTGATTCTCCTTCCTCAGCCTCCTGAGTAGCTGGGATTATAGGCATGCGCCACCACGCATGGCTAATTTTGTATTTTTAGTAGAGACTGAGTTTCTCCATTTTGGTTAGGCTGGTCTTGAACTCCCGACCTCAGGTGATCTACCCGACTTGGCCTCCCAAAGTGCTGGGATTACAGGCATGAGCTACTGTGGCCGACCCAGCCATCCTTTTTTGCCTCCAATATTTTAGATCTGGTTGAATCTAATGAAGGCAAAACCCACAGATATGGAGGGTGGAGAGTGTACAGTTATGTGTGGGAGGTGGCATTGCCAAGAGCTCTGGGATCATTTCGCTTGACTTTGATTTCCAGTTCCCTCTATCAGCCATATGACCTTGAGTAAAGAACATATCCCCTCTAAACTTCAGTTTCCTTGCGAATAAAATACAGGTAAAGAGTCCTTACCTCTTAAGATTATTGGAAGGGTTACAGGAGCATCCAAAGTCCTTAGCACAGTGTTGGGCGTGCTAAAAATGATAGCTGTTATTTTTAATATTACTCATAGGAACCAAGGGTTGATTTCATTGGCACTAGATTCTAACCAGCTACATTATCAGTTCTACATGTGAAGAGTAGATTTTTGCCGTCTATTACTCCCTCAGCTATTGGCTACAGTGGGTTTGTGGTAATACCAGATAGCTACATATCTTCCATGAGCTTTTGCAAAAGTATGATAAATTATCCAAACTTTGACAAAACCTCTGTACCTAATGCAAGACCTAGGGATAGGAATCAGAGTTAGTTAAAACCATTCATAACAATTTTGAAGTTGCTGGCTCATATTGAGGAATAAAGTATCTTGATCCTTCTGAGAAAATTTTGCAAATGTTCTGCTATAATTGTATGAAAATCTGAGATTTGGCACAGCATATTTCTGTTCTGTAAATGTATCTAAATAAATTGATCCACCTTGTCTAAAGCGGCATGGGTATCACCAATCGTTAGTATTCTTCTGCCGCAGGGTAGATTTTTTTTCCCAGCCTGGTGTAATTCTAGGCAGCATGCCATTGTCCCAAATGCATTTATGATTGATTTTCTGCCTAACAACTGACAACTGAACTTTTCAGCAGGAGGTCTGAGCTCGTTCCCCCTTTTTAATGCTTGCGAGTGTAACGTGATCCTGATGGATGGTTTTGAAGAACAACTGGCTTTTGTGATGGAAAAGAAAGTGTAGGACTTGGTTCCCAAACACACACTGACTTCTTCCATGTGGATTATATTACTGTAAATTAGAGAAGAGTAGCGGCAGGGAAGAGGATGTTTGCTTTTATGGCAAAGGTCAGGATTTAATTCTATGATTGTCTTACTGCTTATAATTTAGAGAATTCTGCTCCCACTTGGATTTACTGATTTATGAAAGTTCTTTATGAAAGTGGTTGCATGATCTACTTGACTCCTTGTGTAACTTTAAAACAGGCATGTAAAATTCCATTTTAAAACCTGACTATAGCCAGGTATTGACAATCAAAAATTGCTTAGTGGTCAGTTTTGGTGCTTAATGACCAACTTATGTTTTGTTTTATACAGATTAGATTCTAGAGATTTGATTCTAATCTGATTGGCTCCTGAGGATTTCTCCAACAAGCAGTTGGAGTTTGGTATTTGCATCTGAATCATTCCTGAAGGATGGAAACGTCTTGGACAAACCTTCAAGTCAATCAAAGGGATTACCAGGATATTGATCCCAAATATCAAATCCTCAGCTGTTAGTAAAAATGTATGAACTATGGTTCCAAATTACCACAGCTGAGTGCCACTTGACTTTGATATTCATAGAGGCTCTTTTTAAGTGGCAGATGAATTCCAGTTGGTTCCACTATTTATAAGTTCACTACAGTCTGAGTTCCACTTAGTGACAAACCTAGGAGAATGTACACAATGGCAAATTCACATTAATTGGTACTAATAAATGTGTGTATCAAAGTCTAACATTCTATTTCCATGTCTTTGTTCAAGCTGCTTCCTTAAATGGAAGTCTGGATGATTCTTTCCATATGTAAATATTTTCTGAATCCACATCAAATTTTACTGTGAAGTTCTCCCCAATTATTTTGATCCCCAATGATCTCTTCTATTTCTCACCTCCTAATGCATTTATGGTCTGCACCATGCAACTGAATTTATAACTGTATTATGTTTCATGTATTTCTCTTATTAATTTGTGTACATTGGCTTTTCCTCCCCCAACCACAGTTTCATGAGGGCAGGGATGTTATTTTGTATAATCCTTATAACCACTTTCTCTCTTGATAGTGTCTAACTCCATGCCAAATATCCAGAAATTTACTAAACATTTTTATACAATTTGAAACATAACTATTGGAAGCTTCTGAAAAATGTTGATAACTTGAGAGTTTATTTTAAGCCATTATCAGCAGAGAACTTAATTAAAACTTAACACTTTTTCTGGGTAGCATGCATATTTACATAGGAAAAAGGATGGTACGGATACGGAAATAGAGAAGGATAAAGAATGAATTTCACTTACTTCATGTTATTGTCTCCATTTTCCCAGTCTTTTAGAGCCTACATAGTGGATCACCATAAGCAGTCACACCCCTAGCAGTAGGTGAACCAAGGTAAGGGGTTAAGGTTTTGAACCTATAAGTGTAGAGGAGAGGTTCCATGAAACTGTACTTAGACCTCTGAAGTGAGGCACTCATGGTACTGCTGGTGCCGGTATCTCTGAGGGATCAAGGTGAGACTTGTCCTGAGGGTACCAAAAAAAGGAACTGGATCCTGGAACCAGCAGCCTCTGCCAGGGTGAAAAGCCATGGCTGAGGAATGCTGACCAGAACAGCAAGCAAACCTGGAGGAACAAGACTTCTCCTCTCCTTTCAGTCTTTCTCTAGAGCCTCTGGTTGGTGGACCCCTTAAGGAGCAGCTGGCAAATGAAGAAATCCTTTTCTGAGTCCTGGCTACAGTATCATAGAGTAGAGCAAAGTGAATTTGGAATTGAGAGTTAGCTTAATAACTAGCACACACAGTTAATGACCTTCCTATCTCACAAGAGAGTAAGGAGGATGGTAAAGGTAGTAGAAACAAACCTGAAACTCAAGTAGAAAGCAGACAGCCTCTTCAGCATTTGCCAGAACTCAAAGGCAAAAGGGTGGGGATGGCAGTTACATGGTCTTTTGCTGAGAGCCCATTCTGGACACACCAGTCATCAGAGGGAGCTTTGAGCTCTGGGTGATGAAATCAAACTTTAGTATTATCTGAAATTTAGCTATTAAGGAGTCCTTTAATAACTTCTCAGAATTGACTCCAACAGGGAAACCTAGTCATAAAGAAGTGTCATTATTCATTCATGATGATTTATCTACTTTATCTAGACCCCCAGGCACCTTTATTAGAAGAAAGAGTTCATTTTACATGAAGATGAATCGACAGCTTCATCCCTGGGATGCAAGGGTGGTTCAATATATGCAAATCAATAAATGTAATCCACCACATAAACAGAACCAATGACAAAACCACATGATTATCTCAATAGATGCAGAAAAGGCCTTTGACAAAATTCAACAGCTCTTCATGCTAAAAACTCTCAATAAACTATGTATCAATGGAACATATCTGAAAATAATAATAGCTGTTTATGACAAACCCACAGCCATTATCATACTGAATGGGCAAAAACCGGAAGCATTCCCTTTGAAACCAGCACAAGACAAGAACGCCTTCTCTCACCACTCTTATTCAACATAGTATTGAAAGTTCTGGCCAGGGCAATCAGGCAAGAGAAAGAAGTAAAGCGTGTTCAATTAGGAAAAGAGGAAGTCAAATTGTCTCTGTTTGCAAATGATAT
>NW_016828973.1:41531-70463 GCF_001698545.2 Rhinopithecus bieti | reverse complement strand
AGAAATAAAGAACCCCATCAAAAGTGGGCAAAGGGTATGAACAGACACTTATCAAAACCAGATTTTATGCAGCCAACAAACATATGAAAAAATGCTCATCATCACTGGTCATTAGAGAAATACAAATCAAAACCACAATGAGATATCATCTCAGCCAGTTAGAATGGCGATCATTAAAAAGTCAGGAAACAACAGGTATTGGAGAGGATGTGGAGAAATAGGAATGCCTTTACACTGTTGCTGAGGGTGTAAATTAGTTCAACCATTGTGGAAGACAGTGTGGTGATTCCTTAAGGATCTAGAACTAGAAATACCATTTGACCCAGCAATCCTATTACTGGGTATATACCCAAAGGATTATAAATCATTCTACTATAAAGACACATGCACATGTGTGTTTATTGCGGCACTGTTCATAGCAAAGACTTGGAACCAACCCAAATGCCCACCAATGTTAGACTGGATAAAGAAAGTGTGGCACATATACACCATGGAATACTATGCAGCCATGAGAAAGGATGAGATCATGTTCTTTGCAGGGACATGGATGAAGCTGGAAGCCATCATTCTTACCAAACTAACAGAAGAACAGAAAACCAAATACCGCATGTTCTCACTCATATATGGGAGCTGAACAATGAGAACACATGGACATAGTTGGGGGACATCACACACTGGGGCCTATTGGGGGGTTGGGGGCTGGGAGAGGGATAGCATTAGGAGAAATACCTAATGTAGATGACGGGTTGATGGGTGGTGCAAACCACCATGACACGTGTATATTTATGTAACAAACCTGAACATTCTGCACATGTACCCCAAAACTTAAAGTAAAATAATAATAATAAAAGAAAATGAATTGACAGTAAAGAAAGCATCATTGTGAATATATATGTAAAATCCAACATGCTACTTGAGATTTTTGCTGGGAATTTTGCAATTAGTGATTTGGGAGCTGCAATTTTTATCACAGGGCCTTGTGCATGCTGAGTACAAAAATTAAAGGGGTTTAGTCGTGGTAGCTCACACCTGTAATTCCAGCACTTTGGAAGGCTGAGGCAGGAGGATTGCTTGAGCATAAGAGTTTGAGACCAGCCTGGGCAAAATGGCAAAACCCCATCTCTACAAAAATTAACAAATTAACCGGGTGTGATGGTGCATGCTTGTGGTCCCAGCTACATGGGAGGCTGAGGCAGAAGAATGGCTTGAACCCAGGAGGTCCAGGCTGCAGTGAGCTATTCTTGTGCCAGTGCACTCTAGCCTGGGCAACAGATCAAGGTCTTGTCTCTCAAAAAAAAAAAAAAAAAAAAAAAAAATTAATGAATGTTCACCAATGACTTGGATTTCTACTGGGCACACTGCTGCCACCACAGCTGTCTTTCCAGTTAACAAGCCAGAGGTAGAGTCACTTTCTGAAGGATTCCTGGTGAAAATCCCTTAGTAATGAAAGTGTACCCCTCTATTGTGAAAAATCACCCTGAATCTCTCTGTTTTTTTGGGTTGAAATTTTAATATATTAGCCTTTACTCAATTGAGTGGTTGCCATGTATAAAGCACTGTGTTCAATTCCTTTCTTAGATTAGATTATTTAATTTTCACAACTCTAAGAGAAATTTTTAAAGATTATTCTCTATTTTGCAGATAAGAAACCGACACAGTAAACGATCAAGAAGCAGTTTTCAGGGTTGTAACATTTTCAAGAACAAGGAAAGAGATAGAGCCAGGACTTGAACTCAGGCAGCTCAACCTTAGAGTCCATAGTCTTAGATATTAGATCACACTGCCCCATGGAGCTCTTCACTTCACATTTCAGTTCTTACTAAGGAAACTGCTACATAAAAGACAGCACTTATATTGGTGAAGTTTACAGCTACTCTTGGAGGACTGTTCAGTGTGTTCACATTTCAGAATACACTGGCACTCTTCAAGGTTATCTTCTATCTAAGAAACAAGAGGAAGAAGAAAGAGAGCAATTGAGTATTTGAACGCCTACTATGTAAGCAAGTCCACGTTGGGCATTTTTACACATCCTATAAATTAGATTGCCTCAGATCTATTTTTCAGACAATGGACTTGGAGGTCACAGACATGAAGTAACTTGGCCAAATCATTGATTAGTAAGTGACAGAGCTGATATTTGAGTCTATAGATCTTTAACACTCATGCTCTGCCACTATTAATATAATACTTCAGATAATAAAGATCTTAGAGAATAAGAGGGAAATATTTTGTTTCTATATAGCTTTTAAACCTTGTTTATTATTCATGGCATGAGCCTTAACTACCACCCACAACTATAGCCAGAGCCTTCATCTCTCCTCTTTGATATCTTATTTTAATTGGAATCCAGAGGTCATCATTCGTTTTTGCTGTACCTATTAACTTTGGTTTCATTTACAACATTGCCCTATTAGAATTGTGAAGATTATTAACTCGGATTTTCAGATCAGATTTTTTGCAACTCTGCTCAAGGCAACTTTATTTTATCAGTGGAACAATGACGTATTTTCAGTGAGTGGCCATAAATATTGAAGAGTTAGTTCCTAGCTAATTTAAAAGAATAAAGGATAGAGTATCCTTCAGATTTCATTCTGATCTAATTTTGGTTGAGTAAGCTGTTTGCAAAGGTCACAAATGAAAACAGTCACAAAGAGCACCAAGAGGCATATGTACAGGTTTGGCTCTGTGCGTGTGTTTGTGTGTATTTTCACATTTGAGAAAAAGTAAATTTAAGCATGAGGGCATTCAAACAACCAGAAAGAATAAAATGCTGAGCTCTTTTTTCATAGAGCTAAAGTAATTGTTGATATTCCCATCAGTCACCTGAAGCTCTGCAAGGTTTTCGGGGTTTCTGAATTAACAAAGAAGGAATAAATCTCTCTCTGCTTTATTTTATGGTCAGTCATGTTTTCTTATGGTCACAGGCTCTGCAAGTTAGAGATTATACAAGTTTTATAGGTTCAGTAACATTATTAACAAGAATATTTTAAAACCTTGATGACTCTGTCCTACCACTTTTTAAAAAATTAAATAGGGTTTATTAAATCCTGAACGATAGAATGTCATCCAACTTTAATGTCTTTACCATATTGCTGTGGGGCAGCTATTATCAATGCCAATGTACATGTTTCTTCCATCTGACTTTTCACCCATTTCACTGCTACCTACCTTGTCCAAACACGTCTTTGTGCCTGTATATTTCTCTCTTTCTCTCTCTCTCTGTGTGTATGTGTGTGTGTGTGTATTTTAATACAAACATGCTAGCCCATGCTTTCCTTTGCTATAATTAGAAAAAGGTACCCCTTCTGGGAGGACAAATCAGATGAAGTTGCTCTTTTCTCAAGTTCCTTTCTCAACTGGGCCCTTTCTGTAAAACCTATTAAACTGTATGCACTTGATTATTAATTATGAAATATTTATAAGCTCTTAAAATTTATGCCCGAATTAATAAATGACCTTATAATTGGTCTCTCTGCCTTCAGTTTTTTGGCATTCCAGTGTCTCATACATGCTTCATTATCCTCCATCTTCAAAGAACTTTGCCATCTCACCTCTTCATGGAATGCCGTCAGTGTCTCCCTAATACCAGCAGAATGAGGTGTCAGCTCTCCCCTGATGTTCAGGAACTTCCAGAGTCTGGCTCTGTGACTTCCTTTTGCAGCCTTAACTCCCACTCCTCTTCACTGTGGGACCTCCACTCCTGTCAGATTGGCTTATTCAGCATTTTCCAAGCAGGTCTTGTCATTCCTGCCCCTAAAATGGCATCCCATCTATCTGAAACGCATCTCTGCATTTCCTACATCCATCTTTGAGCAGTGTGCCACAGCATTCTAGCAACAACTTTCCATCAATGTACAACCGTCATTTTAATTTCCATTAAGTATACTTGTGATTTTGACAATAATGAAGGATTCCACTAATGCACAGTACATCACTTAAGTCAACATCAACAAAAGGGGACAGATTTGGCAGAATGTTCAAGAACCTTATGAGAACCTGGTCAAGACAGTAACACGTCTCCTCTGGCAGCAATATCACAGTGAGGTGCGAGTGAGGAATTAGGTGATAACTGTACAAGGTTTATATTTTCCTTTTCTGAAATGTGCTTTAAATAAAAAATAGTGTTTACTTTTTAAGTCCTTCAAGTTTGTTGGTGAAAAATTCCACCATTAGAAAGGGCACCATAAATAAAAAAGAGATTCACTACTTCTAATATCCAAAACCTTTGTATCTGGGTCAGGCTCAGTGGTTTGCATCTGTAATCCCAGTGCTTTGGGAGGTTGAGGCAGGATGTATGCTGTGGCAACATAGCGATACCCTGTCTCTACAAAAAATACAAAAATTAGCCAGGTGTGGTAAATGCCTGTAGTTCAGCTACTTGGGAGGCTGAAATGAGAGGATTGCTTGAGCTCCCAAATTTGAGGCTGCAGTGAGTTATGATCATGCCACTGGTCTCCAGCCTGGGCAATAGAGCAAGACTGTTTCTAATGATGATGATGATGATGATGATGATAATAATAATAATAATAATAATAATAATAAACTTTTATATCCTTAAAGGACCAGATGAAAGCTTGCCCTGATTTCCTTTGCCTATGACAATATCTCCCTCCCCTAAACACTGATACCATGAATCCTCTGCATCACTCTGGAGCAGACAATGTCACTGCTCTGCCCACGTCTCTTGACCTAGCTCAGGATTCACTTCCCTTGCACTTCCTGCAAATTTTTGTCTGAGGTTGTTCTCCCATGTGGGTGCCTCTCTGGTCCATACACAGGGGTGGGTTGGAAGTGTATGGGGATTAATGTCCCAGGAGCTACCTGCAACATATGGGGCATAGGAGGTGATAAACAGTGCACTCGTTTATCCTGCAGTGGGATAACCTTCAGGTGTGTTCCACTGTCTCTCAGAGGGTCTCCAGTAGATTGAGCTCCTTATTCATTTTGGAGACTTGCTTAATAGCACACCCTGTTGGCTTTCCTCCCTTCCCCATCTTGCTATTCCACTTCATCTTAGCACTTTCTAGAATCATCTAAATAAGCTATTTGCACCAAGATTCTGGTCTCTGACACCCTCATTATTATACTCAGTTCCTTTTTACTTTTTTTCTTATGTTTTTTGTCTCCTTGAGGGTTATTCCAATCCCACCTCTACAACATTCATTCTTAATATAGCACCAGGGACACAGTAGTTGATTAAGGCAGATTTGTTGATCAAATAAATGCTGTGGAATGAAGAAAATCCTGGTGGACTTTTCCAGGAATTGATTCCATTGGGATTTTGAATAAAAGTGGAATTTTATTTCTAAAGTATAGCAAAAATATTAAATGATTTGATAGATTATTTTTCTGTCATACCTGACTGCAACCTCCACAGCTTATTATCCATATCACTTTGATTCAAGTGATGTTATTAACTCTTTTCCTATTTATGTATTCCATCCTGCTTCCTGCCTCAGGCAGAAATCAGCACCAGAATTAACAGGGCCAGTGCATGGTGGGGAGACTCCAGGTGTCCTCAGCCCTGTGGGCTGTAGTCTGACAGTCTGGAGAACCCTCGGACAGGGAGCCAGCACTTTTGTCTTCCAGAGCATCATTATGCACATTACATCATCACTGGTTCCTGGCAGTATCTGGAAAATCTGATTAGAAACTTATCCAAGGCAGGTATTTTTCCACTGAATTTCAAGTCTATCTCTTTTGTGATAGCAGAGATTTGACTGGGAGAGGTTTAGGGAGGACAAGTTGCTCGACTGCCCTTTTATAGTGCAGAGAAGTGCAGTTGAGGAAAAAAAAAAACGCCTTGGAGCTGTGCTTCGTTAGCTCTCTTATGAATATTAGATCTTTGGGTGATTGTAAAATTTGCATTTACTTACTTTGTGTTCCTTTTGTGAACCCCGGTAAGGGAGTGAAATATACAAGATTTTGTTATTACTTCTTTGGGTAAGGCAACACCAATCACTCCCATCAGTCTTCCAGAGGCAATCTAAATAATGAATGTTTACTTTCCGTATGGCACTTTGGTTTGTCTTGGGTTCATTACAGTATCATGTAGTCATTCCACCACTTTTAGTGTGCTTGTTCATCAGAGTTCTCAAGTTTGAAATAGTGCAAAGAACAGTTCTCACCTGAGGTAGACTTTTCTTTCCACACCCCCTCTCTCCTCTTCTCTCTCTTAATCCATTCATCTTCTTTTAGGATTAGTTTCTCTTACAGGAGGGTGGATATTTTACTCATAGGAGTAAAACTTGAAATGTTTTCTTAATATATTTTTGATGAGATGATTTCAAGTATCCGGCACAATGGTATCTATAATATAGAAGGCTCTCAACAAATACCTGCTGAATAAATTAATCACATGGGGAATGGATCCTGGCAACTATGTGCTCAGATACTTACGTTTACATAACTGTGTCTTTCAAGTACACCTATCTTTTGGACACTATAATGCTACAACTGCATTTACTAGCAAAGATTGAGATGGTTACATTTGAATTTGGAAATCTGAGACTGCAGATCTGAGTTTATAATCAGATACAAAAGACCTAGAGGAACTGCTTGCTTTCAGATATGCCCTAAGAAAAAAATTATACATTAGATAGAAATCAGGAAAGCTGTGTTTTAGTCCTGGTTCTGCCACTAAAAGTCAACGATTGCCTATGCTTCGGGGAGCTTCTTTTCCTCATTTATTAAATGTCGTTAGTGTCAACAACATGTACTGTACTGTTTTTCCTCAAAGAATCAATGACTTCATGATCTTCTCTAAAGAACAAGAGACATGCTTTTGAAATCCTCTTCATGAAAAATGTTCAATATTGTTTAAACAAAAGGAAGTTATTAATATGTGGTTGCCAGGGTAGCTCTGAGTTGTTCTTCCACTTGACCTGCAGGCCTTTCCAGTCACTTGCATTAGAAGAATGTGGTTTCTACTCTTGCACTCTTTGCTAATTATATTGAGAAGCCGAGAAAGAGAGAAGAGTAGAAATTCTGTTTCCTGAAATATTTCTTGAGGGGAAAGAGGAAATTAACTAGTTTTGATGTTTTGTTGTCAGGGAAACATTA
Organism: Rhinopithecus bieti; assembly: GCF_001698545.2. Taxonomy (NCBI): domain Eukaryota; kingdom Metazoa; phylum Chordata; class Mammalia; order Primates; family Cercopithecidae; genus Rhinopithecus; species Rhinopithecus bieti. The sequence continues at coordinate 63,401 of NW_016828973.1, read as the reverse complement.
CTTAATGTCTTTATCACACACCTGATTACTTGTTTTTTATTTTTCTTTTTTTTTTTCAGCTCCATAGTTCTGTTTCAGATACTCAAAATGCAATTTCCAGATGGTTGCCTTCTCTAAGGTATGATGCTTCTTTCCATAAGTAATCTTTACCTCCTTTCTTCCCACATTCAATATGTTTCTTATATGCTTGGCCTATAAATTGTTTTCTTTTATATTTCAAATGTAATAGCTGATGGTTTTGATTTGCTTTCACTAGTAACTGACACTTGTGAAGAGCGTTTTATTTCTGTAACCCAAGTGCTGCCACTTTCTTGGTAGAAATCGGCTTCAAAAGATCAACAGGGGTTAATTTCATCAGTCAATGTTAGGTCAGTGCCAATGATAAATCCAGTATAATTTTTCTTAGATTTTATTCAATTATGACTCCTCTGCATCCCTTGATCCGTCCCTTTTTGTATAAATTGGGTTGAAGGGGAGACAACTATTGCTACTGCTCCATGCCAGAAAATGGGTACATTTCCTTCCATTGACTGATGCTACTCATAGCTCTGAAGTCAGCATATTTAATGTTTTCTTGAAGAATTAAAGGAAAGAATTTGCTCAACATGGTAGGTGATGTTTATTGTAGTCTTCCAAAGAGCACCTGCCACTGAAATGAAGGTAGGAATTGGAATTATGTGTAATTGGCCTTACATTATGAAGCTATTTCCAAGCAATATTATGCTCTCAAACTCTGATTTTTTCATAGAAAAATTCCACAGACCCACAGTCCACCACTGTCACAATAACAGCCATCTCTGCCAATACCACAACTTCTACCATTTCAATTCGTCTGCCATCACCTTTGACATAATATAATTATCACCCACTCATCACCTTACAATCGTAACATCACTTTAAGTATTTTTGGAGTATTATGACTAAAATTTTTTAATGAAACTATTTAAAATGATAACATATATTAAATGATTGTGATGTATCATACTGTTTTGTATATGTATTAACTCGTTTAATCTTTACAACAATTTTATGAACTAAGTAGCATTATTAACTGTATTTTGCATATATAAAAATTGAGGGAAAGTGATATCACTAAGATGGCAGAATAGAAGGTAACGTGCTCATATTCCCCCACAACAACAACTGCACCCATCCACAGTGAAAAGTCTGTCTGTGGGAGCCTTAGGGTTCAGGTCTGCGAAACCCCAGTGGAGCTAAAACCTAAAAGGGTTATTTTGAGAGTGCAAACTGAGACTCAGGTGGCTGATCTACCCCACCAAACTTGCTTCTGGGTTCAAGCCTGGAAATGGCCAAGTCTCCCAAGGGGCGTGGCTACTTGCCCCCAGTGCATTGGTGGAAAGGCTTGTCTGCTCACTAACATTGGTCTTGAAGTGTACCTGAAAGTTCCCCTACTGTGCTGCTCCAGTCTTCCTCAGTTAATGTTACAGCTCACAACTGTTTGCACAAAGATCCAGAGAGAGAGATGTGCACAAATCTCACAGTCTGGCAGTCTGAGCCTCCCTCATGGGCTTGCAAAACCATCCCACAGCAATCCTGAGGAAGCCCAGTCTCAGCTACAGTCCCTCTCACTGCTGTTGGGGATCTATCCCATCTGTAATGAGAACTACTGGGAGATACATACCTGTCTGGGCCAATGAGATGGGCTCTTCAGCCTCCATCCCACAGCAGATTTTGAAAGTGAGAAGTCTCAGCTCCAGCCTCTTCTGCTGCACTCATTATCCCATGTGGGCAGCATCTTCCTGGGTGACAGACACACCTCTGAGCCAACAGAACCAGCATATCAAGACTTCATAACACAGGAGATCCCGAGGCACCCAGTCTCAGCTCCAGATCTTCTTGCTGCAGTCAGGGAACTATTTCAGATGTATAAGATCCTCCTGGGAGATACATGTCCTCTGAGTCAACAAGACTGGCTCTCCAGCTTCTGTTCCAGAGTAGATCCTGAGAGGACTTAGTCTTAGCCCAGCCCCTCCTCTTGCAGTTGAAGAACTACCCTACTTGTGCAAGAATATGATGGGTCATGCACACCCACCTGAGCTAATGAAATAGGCCCACCAGCTTTCTTCTCACAGAAAATTCCAAAGGCACCCAGTCTCAATCTCCTGTCAATGTAGTTGGGGATTCATTCCACCTGTACAAAGATCTGCTGAGAGGCATGCCCATCTGGGCCACTGGGACATTTTTCTGGACTCAGTTCCCTTGTCAGCATTCCCACACAACCCTAGTATACTTCTTGGGTCTCCTCCAGGTCAATCTGGGCTGGAAAGCCATGTTAGCCTCAGAGCCCTTGCAGAAAGCCTGGTCTTAGAACATCCTCTAGTGCTGAGATGACTGCAGTGGTCACAGGCTCTGGGAACATAATAGCCAATTGACTTAAAATCTCTGGAAAGCCTTCTGAAGGACAGGCTCAAACAAAGCCAGACTGTGAAGCTAAAGTATATACTTAATCCCTTAATGTGCAGGCATTATCACACTTCCACAAGCATCAAGAATATTCAGGAAAATATGACCTCACCAAATGGATAAGATAAGATACCAGAGACTGAGTATAAAAGGGTGGAGATGTGTGATCTCTCAAAGAATTGAAAAGAGCTGCTTTAAAGAAGCTCAATGGACTTCATTAAAACACAGAGAATCAATTCATAAATCTTTCAGATAAATTTAACAGAGAGATTAAAATAATTTTAAGGAAAATCAAACAGAATTCCTGGACCTAAAAAATACAATGAATGAAATTAAAAATGCCACAGAGGGCACCAACAGCAGAATTGATCAAACAGAAGAAACAATCAGTGAATTCAAAGACAGAATATTTGAAAGTACACAGACAGCGGGGGAAAAAAGAATGAAAAGAAATATAATCTTTTGGGATCTATGGGGCAACATGAAAAGAGGAAGTATTCAGGATATTGGAGTCAAATAGAGAATTTAGAAGACAAAAGGGTAGAAAGATTACTCAGAGAAATAAGAACAGAAAATGTTCAAAACCTGGAAAAAATATAAATATTTACGTATAGGAAAGTAAATGTCTCCAATCAAATTCAACCTAAATAAGAATACTCCAAGACATATTATATTTAAACTTGTGAAGGTCAAAGACAAAAAGGAATCTGAAAACAGTGAGAGAAAAGAACCAAGTAACTTATAAGGGAGATCCAATACACCTTAAAGATAGCAGATTTCTCAACATAAACTTTAAAGACCAAGAGTGAGCACGACAATATGTTAAAAGTGCTGAAGGAAAAACATTGCCAACCAAAAATGCTATACCTAGCAAATTTATCTTGTAAAATAAAGGAGAAATAGACTTTTCCAGACAAACAAAAGCAGAAGGAATTTATTGCTACCAGATATGTCCTGTAGGTAATGCTAAAGGAAATTCTTCAAACTGAAAGAAAAGAATGCTAACATAATTGTTATACTAATTTTATAATTGTAGTGTTGAAACACATTATATATTTAGTAAGAAGATGAAAAGACAAAATTACTAAAAATGATAACTATTCTGTCAAGAGATTGGCAGTAGAAAATATAAATTATGACATCAAAAATTCAAAATGTGGGGAGAGGGAGAGTTAATCTCTACAGGTTTTATTTAGGCTCTTTTTTGTGTGTGATAAAAGTCAAGTTGGTACCAGTTTTGAGTGTTTATTATAACTAAAGAATATTCTTGTAAGCCTCATGGTAGCTACGAAGCAAAACCTGTAACAGATATACTAAAATAAAAGCAATGAATTAAAAAATATTATCAGATAAAATCACTTCACACAGAGAAAAACATTAAGAAAGAAAGACAGGAGTTGTAAACCAACAAGTAAACAGGTAACAAAATGGCAGTAGTAAGACCTTATTTATCAATCATAACATTGAATGTAAATGTACTCAATTCACCAATTAAAGGACACAGAGTGGCTAAATGGATAAAAAACAGGACCCAACTATATGCCAATTACATGAAACTCATTTCACTTATAAAGACACGCATTAACTGAAAGTTAATTAATGGAAAAAGAATATTCCATGAAAACGGAAACCAAAAAAGAGCAGGAGTAACTATACTTACATCATATAAAATAGACTTTAACTAAAAAGTTTAAAAAGAAACAATGAGAAGGGTGCCAATTCAGCAAAAGGATATAACAATAGTACATCTATAAGCACCCAATGTCAGAGCACCCAAATATGTAAAGCTTGTATGAAGAGATCTAAAGGGAAAGAGATGCAATACAATAATAGTAGGAGACATCAACACCCCACTTTTGCAAAGCACAGATGATACAGGCAGTAAATCAAGAAATAAACATTGGAATTAAACTATAGACTAAATAGACCTGACAGACATTTATAGAACATTTTATGCAAGTGCTGCAAAATGCGTATTTTTCTTATGAGCACTTGGAACACTCTCCAGGATAGAACAACTTTGAGACACAAAACAAATTTCAACAGATTCAAAAGAGCCAAAATTATACCAAGCGTCTTTCTGACCACAATGGAATAAAACTACAAATCAATAACAATAGATACTTTAGAACTGTACAAATATGTGGAAATTAAACAACATGCTCTGCGAAAAAATTAAAAGGAAATTAAAACATTTCTTGAAACAAATGAAAATGGAAACACAAATGGAACACAGCAACAGTGGCACTAATAGGAAATTTTATAGCCATAAAGGTCTACATCAAAAATAGACTCCACATGAACGTTCTAATCATGCACCTCAAGAAACTAGAAAGGCGGGAACAAACCAAACCCTAAATTGTAGAAGAAAATAAATAATAAAGATCAGAGTAGAAATAAATGCAATTGTGCTTTGAAAAATACAAAAGGGCAACAAAATGAAAAGTTGTTTTTTTAAAGAAATAAAATGAGCAAACTCACAGTTAGATTAATGAAAAACACATCAGACAGAAATAAAATCAGAGATGAAAAAGAAAACATTAGAACTAATATCACAGAAATGAAAAGGACCACTACAGACTATTATGAATTACTACATGCCAACAAATTGGAAAACCTAGAAGAAATGAATAAATTCTTGAACGCATACAACCTACCAAGATTGAACCATGAATAAAGAGAAAACCTAAACAGACCAGTAATGAGTAATGATATTGAAGCAGCAAGAAAAAGTCTCTCATCAGAGAAAAGCCTAGGACCTGATGGTTTCACTGTTGAATTCTACCAAACATTTAAAGAAGAGCTAATACCAATTATGCTCAAACTATTTCAGAAAATTCATGGGTACAGGATACTTCCAAACTCATTATACAAGGTTAGAATGACCCTGATACCAAAACCAGACAAAGACACAACAAAAAAAGAAGACTATAGGCCAATATTCCTGAAGAATATCGATGCAAAAATCCTCAAAAAATACTAGCGAACCAAATTCAATAATACATTAAAAAGATTATTCACCATGATCAAGTGGGATTTATTGTATGGATATAAGGATTATTCAGCATATGAAAATCAATAAGCATATTATACCATATAAGTAGAATCAAGGACAAAACAATATAATCATTTTAATAGATGGCAAAAAAGCATTTGATAAAATTTAATATTTCTTTATGATTAGAAACCTTCAAAAAGTTGGTTACAGAGGAGCATAGCTCAACATGATACAGGTCATAAATGACAAGCGTGTAGCTAAGATCATACTGAACAGGGAAAAATGGAAAGCCTTTTCCCTAAAAATCTAGGACAAGGCAAAGATGCCCACATTCACCACTTTTATTTAACATGACACTAGAGGTCCTAGCAGAAGAATTATGCAAGAGAATGAAACAAAAGACATCCAAATTGGGAAGGAAGAAGTCAAAATATCCTTGTTTGCAGATGACAAGTTCTTATATTTAGACAATAGCTAAACACCAAAAAAACCATGTTAGAACTGATAAATTTAGTGAAGTTGTAAAATACAAAATCAACATACAAAAATCAGTAGCGTTTATATATACTAGCAGCAATCAATCTAAAAAATAATAAAATAATCAAGAAAGCAAACCCATTTATAATAGCTACAAAAACAAAATACCTAGGAATAAATCTATCTAAATAAGTGAAAGATCTATACAAGAAAAACTAAAAGCATTATGAAATAAATTGCAGGGGACACACAAAAAAATGGCAGGAATGAAGCCAGCTGATCATGAATTGAAAGAATTAATAGTGTCAAAATGTCTAAACTTTTCAAAGTTATCTACAGATTCAATTCAAAATATCAATGACATTCTTGTCACAAATAGAAAAAAATTCCTAAAATTTATATGGAACCACAAAAGACCCTGAGTAGCTAAACATTACTAAGCAAAAAGGACAAAGTTAGAGACTATCCTACCTGATTTCAGATGAATGTACCAAAAACGGCATAGTACTGGCATAAAAACAGATACACAAACCAGTGGAACACAACAGACAACGCATAAATAAATGTACTCACTTACAGCCAACTTGTGCTCCACAAGTTACCAAAAACACAAACTGGAGAAAGGAGAGTCTCTTGAATAAATGGTGCTGGGAAAACTGAGTATACGTGTTCAGAAAAATGAAACTAGATCCCTGTCTTTCACCATGTACAAAAATAAACTCAAAATGGATTACACATTTAAATATAAGACCTGAAACTATAAGAACACTAGAAGAAAACACTGGGCAAACACCACAGGACATTTATTGTGGCAAAGATTTTTTGGGTAAGTCTTCAAAAGCATAGACAACCAAAACAAAAATGGACAAATAGGATTATATCAAGCTAAAAAGCTTCTGCACACCAAACAAAACAGTTAACAAAATGAAGCGATATCCTACAGAATGGGAGAAAACATTTGCAAACCATCCATCTGACAAGGAATTAATGACCAGAATACATAAGAAACTCAGAAAACTCAATGGCAAAAATAAAAAATTAAAAAAAAATCTTATTTGAAAGTGGGATAAAGACTCAAATAGACATTTATCAAAAGAAGACATACAAATGGCCAATAAGTGAATGAAAAAAATGGTCAGCATTACTAAATCATCAGGGAAACACAAATCAAAATCACAATGAGATATCATCTCACCCTAGTTAGAAAGACTATTATTAAAAAGACCAAACAAAACAAAACAAAATAAAAATGCTGGTGAGGATATAGGGGCACTCTTACACTCTTGGTGGGAATGTAAATGAGTACAGTCATTATGGAAAACAGAATGGAGATTGCTAAAAAAAACTAAAAATAGAACTACCATATGATCCAGCAATTCTTTACTTATCTAAAAGTACGAAAATCACTATATCAAAGAGGTATCTGTACTCCCATGTTTACTGCATAATTATTCACAATAGCCAAGATAGGGATTCACCCTAAGTGTCCATCAATGGATGAATGGAAAAGAAAATGTGGTATATATACATAATGAAACATTATTCAGCTGTAAAAAAAAATGAAGTGTTGTCATTTGCAGCAACATAGGTGGAACTCAAGGTCATTATGTTAAATAAAATAAACCAGACAAAGACTTATACAGAAAGACTTACAGAAAGACAAATATTGCATGTTCTCACTCATATGTGGGAGCTAAAAAAGTAAATCTCATGGAGGTAGAGAGTAGAATGGTGGCTACCAGAGGCTGGGAAGGAAAGAAGGAGAGGGACATAAAGAGTTGTTGGTTAATGGGTACAAAAATACAGTTAGAATGAATAGGCTCCAGTATTTGGTAGCACAGTAGGGAAATTATACTTAACAATAATTCATTGTGTATTTCAAAATAGCTAGAAGAGAAGAATTGTAATGTCTCCAGCACAAAGAAAAGATAAATTCTTAAAGTGATGGATATCTCAATTACCCTGACTTGATCAATACATATTGTATATATCTATCAAAATATCACATGTACACCCAAAATATGTACAACTATGAAATATCAATAAAATAAAAAAAAGTTGAGGTTCATGAAATTGAGTAACTTACCCGAAGTCATACAGCTGGTAAGTGGCAGAGCCTAGATTCTAACTTAGACTAAGAATCTGAATTTTTAGCCACTATGCTAGAAAAAAATTTTCATTGGGAATACTTCAATTTGAAATGTAAATGAGTTTGTAGTACACAAACACACAAAAGTACTGCTTTAGACAACAACTAGTGAACTTGTAAAATTTATTTCCCTTTGAATTTGCCAGTTCAGTGCAAATTGCCTGGCCCTTCGCTCCACCCTGTAGTGGCTCAGGAACCCAAGCTCTCTCCAGGGTTACTGATGCAAGAGAGACAGGGTATGGAAAGCTCATATGCTTTTAAGAACCTCAAATGGAAACTGATACACTTCACATCTGTCCACATCTGTCCAGAGTCACCAGCCAGAATCAGGTACAAGATCTTAAACTAACAACAAGGAGCCTGAGAAATATAGGGAGAGCAAGCACATGCAATATTTGAGAGCCCTACTGATACAGTTTGGCTCTGTGTTCCCACTCAAATCTCATCTTGAATCGTACTCCCATAATTCCCATGTGTTGTGAGAGAGACCCGGTGGGAAATAATTTGAATCATGGGGGCAGGGTCCCTCATACTGTTCTCATGGTAGTGAATAAGTCTCATGATATCTGATGGTTTTGTCAGGGTTTTTTTTCTTTTGCATCCTTCTCATTTTCTCTTGCTGCCGCCATGTAAGAAGTGCCTTTCACCTCCCGCCCTGACACTGAGGCCTCCCCAGCCATACGAAACTGTAAGTCCAATTAAACCTCTTTTTCTTCCTAGTCTCAGGTATATCTTTATCAGCAGCATGAAAACAGACTAACACAGTAAATTGGTGCCAAGTAGAGTGAGATGCTGCTGAAAAGATACCTGAAAACGTAAAAGCGACTTTGGAACTGGGTGACAATCAGAGGTTGAAACAGTTTGGAGGGCTCAGAAGAAGACAGGAAAATGTGGGAAAGTTTGGAACTTCCTAGGGACTTGTTGAATGACTTTGACCAAAAGCCTGACAGCGATATGGACAACAAAGTCCAGGCTGAGGCGATCTCAGTTGGAGATGAGGAACTTGTTGGAAACTAGCGTAAAGGTGACTCTTGTTATGTTTTAACAAATAGACTGCTAGCATTTTGCCCTGCCCTGGAGATTTGTGGAACTTTGAACTTGAGAGAGATGATTTAGGGTATCTGGCAGAAGAAATTACTAGGCAGCAAAGCACTCAAGAGATGACTTGGGTGCTGTTAAAAGCATTCAGTTTTAAAAGGGAAGCAGAGCATCAAAGTTTAGCCTGACAATGTGATAGAAAAGAAAAATCCTTTTTCTGAGTGGAAATTCAATCCAGCTGCAGAAATTTGCATAAGTAACAGGGAGCTGAATATTAATCCCCAAGACAATGGGGAAAATGTCTCCAGGGAATGTCAGAGGTCTTCACAGCAGCCCCTCCCATCACAGACCTGGACGCCTAGGAGAAAATGTTTCGTGGGCTGGTCCCAGGGTCCCTGTGCTATGTGCAGTCTAGTGACTTGGTGCCTTGCAACCCACCTACTGCAGCTGTGACTAAAAGGGGTCAAGGTATAGCTCGGGCTGCTGCTTCAGAGGGTGGAAGCCCCAAGCCTTGGCAGCTTCCATGTGGGGTTGAGACTGTGGGCACACAGAAGTCAAGAATTGAGATTTGGGAACTTTCACTTAGATTTCAGAAGATGAATGGAAACACCTGAATGCCCAGGCAAATGTTTGCTGCAGGGGTGGGGCCCTCACAGAGAGCCTCTGCTAGGGCAGTGTGGAAGGGAAATGTGGGGTTGGCGCCCCAACACAGAGTCCCTACTGGGGCATTGCCTAGTGGGGCTGAGAAGAGGGCCACCATCCTCCAGACCCCAGAATGGTAGATCCACTGACAGCTTGCACCGTGTGCCTGGAAAAGTCACAGATACTCAACGCCAGCCCATGAAAGCAGCCAGGAGGGAGACTATACCCTGCAAATCCACAGGGGTGAAGCTGCTCAAGACCATGGGAACCCACCTCTTGCATCAGCATTACCTGAATGTGAGACCTGGAGTCAAAGGAGATCATTTTGGAACTATAAAATTTGATGGCTCAACTGGATTTTGAACTTGCATGGGCCCTGTAGCCCCTCTGTTTTGGCCAATTTCTCCCCTTTGGAGTGGCTGTATTTACCCAATAGCTCTACCCCTATTGTGTCTAGGAAGTAACTAGCTTGCTTTTGATTTTTCAGGCTAGTAGGCAGAAGGGACTTGCCTTGTCTCAGATGAGATTTTGGACTATGGGCTTTGGGGTTAATGCTGAAAAATGTTAAGACTTTGGGGGACTGTTGGGAAGATATGATTGGTTTTGAAATGTGAGGACATAAGATTTGGAGGGGTCAGGGGCAGAATGATATGGTTTGGCTCTGTGTCCCCACCCAAATCTCATCTTGAATTGTATTCCCATAATTCCCATGTGTTGTGGGAGGGATCTGGTGGTAGATAATTTGACTCAAGGGGGTGATTTCCCCATATTATTTTGTGGTAGTGAATAAGTCACACGAGACCTGATGGTTTCATCAGGGGTTTTTGCTTTTGCATTCTTCTCATTTTTGCTTGCTGCTGCAATGTAAGAAGTGCCTTTTACCTCCCGTCCTGACTCTGAGGCCTCCCCAGCCATACGAAACTGTAAGTCCAATTAAACCTCTTTTTCTTCCCAGTCTCGGGTATGTCTTTATCAGCAGCATGAAAATGGACTAATACACCTACCATCTCTGTTGTATTGCCTGGAAAGCATAAAGCATAATCCTTTCAAATAAATTAAGTCAATCATATATTAGTGTATCCATAACTATAATACCAGGGGACCCTGGACAATCCCGCCTCAGGAATCCAAGTCTCTTGCTGACTTGTGAGAATCCCTCTTTTGACTGAAAATATATGAACTTGGTAAACTCTCATGGGATAGCATAGTCCCCCAAGGCTTGAGCTACTGAATTCCTAAGTTATTTAACAATAAAGGAGAGGAAAGAAGGCATAAAATCTTCTTCAAAATCTTTATATCTTGTTCCATGTCATGTCACTTACTGGCCTTTAATATTTTTAGATATTCAAGAACAGGATGTCCCACCTCTTGGGCTCTACATAAGAAAAGAAGTGTTACAATTGGGCATCGTCATTGTAATTTGTGTATAAAACAGGGAGACATGTCATTACCTAACTTGCAGGGAAGAAGAAACCAGGTATGTCCATAGGATTTGCTAAAGGATAAGCCTTTCTTTGTCCAACATTGTTGATACGATAGAGTTGTTTTCACTATTCAGCCCTTTGGAAATAATTTAAGAAAAGAAATTTCACCAGCAGAGGGCTGAAAAACTAGAACTGGTGATATTTGATTATTACTTGATATTATTTTGAATAAAGAATAAAAAGGATTATATTGTAAACCTCTCTGGCTAATATTTGTCTCTTAGAGTTCTAAATCTTTTATTCACTGTCTTACAGTAGGGATTAGCAAAGATAAAGGAAGTGATTATAATTTTGGGGTATATAAAGGGCACTGAACATTTTCCAGTGTGTATTTCCAGGCTTTGTAGACAATATCATGGAAAACAGAGTTACTGTACTCACACACTAGCCATCTCAGGGTCTGGTTCCATGGATTTTTGGCTTGTCTTTTGCAGCTTCTCCTACATTCATATATCCTACACTTGGTCATGGGTGCTGGCTAAATGATGAAGGCGTGTGCCTCCATGCTTTGCCTAGGGTTGGGGCCACTTATTTTTGTTCAAATGCAGCTGCTTTAAACATTGGCATTCTTCCAAGAAAAGATATAGCATGATCTCAGACTAAAAGTGTCCTGCTATCTCTCAAACAAACTCTCTCAAACTTTCCCAGCCCCACCATGTGTAGATTTTCTGCCATAGTTGCCACCTTTCAAAGTTTCTTGTCTGGAGATGGAGGTTTTGAATGCACAGTTTCTCATTATCTCTGTTTCTTGTGATCTCCATGTGGTAAGCTGGGTAGACCACAAAACTACTTTCTGTACTGTGAACACATCTCATGGTACAAACTATTTTCAGAAAGATAAGTCACACGTGCATGGTCCTGTGATTAAAGTGCCTTGCTATCTTTATCTTAAGGTTGTTTTCTCTAGCCATCATATTCTACATAGTCTTCTTTAGCTATTCCATAATAACTTTATTTTCTGTTTTACCATCTATCCCTTCTTATAGAATTGTACAAAGGGGTCTCCAGTCCTCTGTCTTCTTTATTCCTGGCCCGTCAAGTCAAATTTATTCTCAGAGAAGTGTTCTAACTGCATCAAACTCTTTCCTTTGCAGTATCTGATTTCTCTCTCTCTCTCTCTCTCTTTCTCTGTCACACACACACACACACACACACACACACACACACACGCACACATGCTGTAAGGAGTTCAGGAGAATTGAAACAGCTATGCATCTGGGAAAGAGGAGGTACCTGTAAGTGGGAAACTATGCAACTATTAAGTATTATTATCTGGAAATGAATGGCTTAAACCTGAAGGTAAGACCCCATGAACTGAAATAGACATCCTTCCTTATGTCCAGTGAAGCTGAAAGAGAAATAGTTTTAGTTCATTTCCAGAACAGGAGCATGGGAAGAACTGGTGATAGAAATTTGGAATATCCAAAGACCTGAGCTAAAAAAAATGCCTAATTAAGATTGACAAAATAACAAACTAGTAAAGGCCTGATTTAAAAGGCCTATGAAGCTAGTTTAACAAGACTGCTGATATTATTTGGATGTTGATATTTGTCCCATCCAAATCTGATATTGAAATGTACTCTCCAGTGTTGGAAGTGGGGCATGGTAGGAGGTGAATCATAGGGGCAGATTCTTTATGAACGGCTCAGTGCCATTCCCTTGGTGATGAGCAAGTTCTCACTCTGAGTTCACATGAGATCTGGTTGTTTAAAAGTGTGTGGCATCTCCTCCTCTCTTGATCCTACTCTCATCATGTGATGTACCTGCTCTCTCTTTGTCTTCCAATATGATTGTAAGCTTCCTGGGGCACTTATCAGAAACAGATGCTGGCACCACACTTCCTGTACACCCTGCAGAACTATGAGCCAATTAAACCTCTTTTCTTATGAATTATTCAGCCTCAGGTATTCCTTTATAGTAACAAAAATGGCACAATGCAAAAAATTGCTACTGAGGAGTGGGACATTGCTATAAGGATACTTGAAAATGTGAAAGCAACTTTGGAACTAGATAATGGAAGAGGTTGGAAGAGTTTGGAAGTCTCAGAAGAAGATAGGAAGATGACAGAAAGTTTGGAACTTCCTAAAGAGTTTTTAAGTGGTTGTGATGAAAAGGCTGATAGAAATACGGGTAGTGAAAGCCAAGCTGATGAGGTCTCAGATGGAAATAAGGAACTTATCGGGAACTACAGCAAAGGTAATCCATGTAATACCCTAGCAAAGAACTTGGCTGCAATGTGTTCATGTCCCAGGGATCTGTGGAAGTTTGAACTTAAGAGTATTAACTTAGGGTATCTGGTGGAATAAATTTGTAAGCAGTAAGGCATTCAAAATGTGGTGTGGCAGCTTCTAAAAGTTTATTATCTGATATAGGAGTAAAAAAATTACTTAAAGCTGGAACTTATATTTAAAAGGGAAGCAGAGCATGAACGTTTGGAAAATTTTCTATCTGGCCATTTGGCAGAGATAGAAAAAGCACTTTCAGAAGAGGAATACAAGCAGGTGTTGGAGAAAACACTTCTTAGAAAGATTAGCATGACTAAAAGGGAGTCAAATGTTAATATCCTAGACTATGAAGAGAAGGTCTTGAAGACATTTTGAAGATCTTTGGGGCAGTCCTCCTATCACAGTCCCAGAGGAAAAGAATGATTTTAGGGGCTAGGCCCAGGATCCTGCTGCCTTGCACAACCTTGGGACACTCCTCCCCACCTCCTGGCTGTTCTAGCTCCAGCCTCAATTCAAAGTGGCCCAGGTACATACAGCTCAAACTGCTGCTCTAGAGGGGGCAAGCCATAAGCCTTGGTGGCTTCCACTTGGTGTTAAGCCTGCAGGTGTACAAAATAAAAAAGTGAAGGAATTTGGCAACTCCCACCTAGATTTTAGAATAGAAAATTTGGGGTGCGCAGGCAGAAGCTATTGCAATGGTGGGGATCCTCTACAAAAAAATTTAGTAAAGCAATGCTAAGGGGAAATGTGGAATTGGAGTCCCCACACAGAGTTCCTACCAGAGCATTGCCTAGTGGAGCTGTGGGAAGGGGTCACCATCCTCCAGACCCTAGCATGGTAGATCCACCAATTTCTTGCATCCTCTGTCTGGAAAAGTTGGAAACACTGAACTCCAACTTGTGAGAGTAGATACATGGACTACATCCTGCAAAGCCACAGAGACAGGGCTGCCCAATATCTTGGGAGCCTACTCTTCATACTAGCATGCAGGACATGGAGGCAAAGATTATCTTGGAGCTTCAAGATTTAATGCCTACCCTGCTGGGTTTCAGACTTGCATGGGGCCTATTACTCCTTTCATTTGGCTAATTTCTCCCTTTGGCAATGGGAATGTTTACCCAATGCTTGTACCATCATTGTATCTTGGAAGTAAATAACTTGTTTTGATTTTGCAGGATCAGAGGTGGAGGAATATGAATCTCAGATGAGATTTAAGACTTTGAACTTGATGCTGGAATGAGTTAGGGCTTTGGAGGATTGTTGGGAAGAGATGATTGTGTTTTGCAATTTGAGAAAGACATGAAATTTGGCAGCCAGAGGCAGAATATATGATTTAGATATTTGTCTTCTCCAAATTTCATATTAAAATTTAATCCCTAGTGTTGGAAGTGGGGCCTGGTGGGAAGTGTTTGGATCATGGAGGTGGATCCTTCACAAATGGTTTTGCATCACCCCTTTGGTGATGAGTGAGTCCTTACGCTGAGTTCATGCTAGATCTGGTTGTTTAAAACTATGTGGCACCTCTTACCCTACCTCTCTTGCTCCTTCTTGCACTGTGTGATGTTCCTGCTTTCCCTTTACCTTCCATCATGATTATAAGCTTCCTTAGGCCTCACCAGAAGCAGATGCTGGCTTCACACTTCCTGTACATCTTGCAGAAGCAATGAGCCCATTAAACTTCTTTTCTTTATAAATTACCCAGTCTCAGGTATTCCTTTATAGAAATGAAGATGGCCTAATACAACTGCATAATCAATAGTAGGGTTTTTTTTCCATGTAAGTTAAAGTAATGAAGATGGCCTAATACAACTGCATGTTCAATAGTAGGGTTTTTTTTCTTTGCATGTAAGTTAAAGTTTTTATTCCATCACTCTTGTTATTTTTGTCATGCAGAACTTGCCTTATCTGAAGGCTGAGGATCAAATTAAAACAAAGTCTGTCATTATAAACTTTAAAGTTGGCCTGAGGGGAAGTAATGAGCTTGTCTCTCACACATGACTAGGGCTGACCTGGTGCAGACAGAGCCACAACCACAACCAGCTTGTGAACCAGCTACTCTGTGGCCTCACTAGGGTCACAGGCATTCTTGGGTCTCAGCCAGTTACAAAGCCAAATATTAAATAGTAGGTGATCCCAGTTTGGGGAATTCTTTTGCAACTGCCCTGCTATTGTGTATGTGGATACAGCATAAGGAGAATTAAATATGGTTATTTTATTATCGTCAAAATTGCTTTTATGGTATATCATTTCACTAGATCTGGTTTTGTGTTCTGGTTGGTTTCCAGGATAGCCTTAAGTTTCAAAAATTATTCTGGTAAACACGAAAAGCTCTCTCTTTTCTTTGTCATTTCATTTTCTAAAACTGGAATCTCTTGGTTTACTAACTAGAGATTCTTTTATGCAAGAGGAAAATTAGTTAACTGACTCAGTCATATTTTCCCATAAATGGCAACATGAGCTGTCCTGTGATATATTTTTAGATACTGGATTAGTCTTAGAATGTGAGTTCTGCACTGTGGGAAGGAATGACATGACCCTACTAAGATTTGAACTCTGCTTTCTGTTACCATGGTTACCATTTGATCATCCTAACTAGCATGCTTGGAAAAAAAAAGAAAATCAAGATAAAATCCTCTGTAGAAGACAGGGGTCAAAATATAAAATATATTGTTTTTCATATGAACAAACATGAATCACGTATGGACTGTAGAACAAAAATGCCTGCAGAAAAAAACAGAGCAGAGATATGTTTTGCCAGAAAATTCAAAATTTGAGTTGGTCTTTACAATTAATTATTTAAGGAATGTAGGTTACAGAACTGCTTAGCAAAAGTAAAAATGTGATAATGAATGGAGCAGTCCAAATGTTTCATGGAGTCGCCATATGGAGCATATTTTACCTGCACCTTGTTGAACTTTTAAAATCTTCTATAGCACCTAGCTCAATATGTTGTTATCTCAGTGACTGGCCTGCACTGGATCTTACTTCCTTAACCTTCTTTATTAAAACATAACCTTAAGCAGAATAAAAATAGGCTTTATTAAAAGCTATCAATCTGATCTTAAACTATTCTAATTGTAAAATATCTGAAGGATGGTCACCATTACATAAGCATTCATCCAGCCCCAACCTTTTGAGAAGATGAGTCTGTGGTACCAATAGTAAGATCCCTATTCTCTCAAAATGACTTTTTGGGATTAAATTTCAGGAAAAGAAAAAAATATTTTAATTAAAAAATAAACAAATAGCTATTGTAAAGAAGTAGTTATACTTATACCCATGCAATTGTTAATCTTGAAGGATTCCTGGCAATTTTCATTGTGCATTTTTATTTTACAGAGCAGACCTTACCCCTTATAACAAAGTTACATATTTGTTTTTTTTTGTTTTGTTTTTTGTGAGACGGAGTCTACCTCTGTCGCCTGGGCTGGAGTGCAGTGGCCTGATCTCAGCTCACTTCAAGCTCTGCCTCCCGGGTTTATGCCATTCTCCTGCCTTAGCCTCCCGAGTAGCTGGGACTACAGGTGCCGGACACCTCGCCGGGCTAGTTTTTTTTTTTTTTTTTTTTTTGTATTTTTTAGTAGAGACGGGGGTTTCACTGTTTTAGCCAGGGTGGTCTCGATCTCCTGACCTCGTGATCTGCCTGTCTCGGCCTCCCAAAGTGCTGGGATTACAGGCTTGAGCCACCGCACCTGGCCCATATTTGAATATATTTTACAGTTTAGGTTCTCCTTTTTGAACCTAGTGAATAGGCAAGAAGAAATGTTGAGAATATCATTTCAGATTTTTAGAAAAGATAAATCTTAAAATTCCTCTATGTTTCAAGGATTATAGAAATTCTAGTTGATAAGTTGAATGGACCAGCCCAGCTGTGTATCATTTTTCTGACTGTGGCATTAGTGGGTATTCATGTGTGGGAGGATGGTGAAGTTATGGCTCACTGTGGAGTTTAGGTAAGTAGAGGGTCTTGGTTTCTTTTGAACGGAGGAGTTCAGCCCTAGAACACATGGTGGAGGTACAGCCATGATTTCCTTCCATTGGGCTTAAGGTCTTTTATTCAGAAAGCAGTGTTGCCGGACAGTTCCCTCCCAAATAGGCAAGTGGTGACCAGGAGTGGACCCAGGATTTTGGGGTCAGATTAATAATAACTAAAAAATGTTGATGTTATTGTGGCCTTGAATAATAACTTTGTGCTCTGATTCATCATTCATTTCAGATTGAAATTACATATTTTTAATTTTTATCTGACCCTAATTTGTTTTCGCAATCTTGTTCAACAATAAAACATTTGAAATTTGGAAGTAGGACTTTTGAATCAGTATTAGTAGGAGTGGTCAGGAAATGAGATTTCTCAATCCATGCTCAGGTTTCCTGAATGTACAAGCATGTGTGTGTCTAGACAGCTAAATTTTAACAAGTACACCAGTGTTTCCAATGGAGGTAGTAACTGAGAAACACCTACATCTAAACAAAGAGTTTCTATTTTGCATTTGTCTATGCTATCCAGGAGATTGTTCCGGTTACTATTGCTGTGAAACAAACCATTCCAATATGTAGTGGCATATAATAGCCATTTTGTTATGCTCATGGATTCTGTAGTTTAGATATTTAAACAGAGCACAGCAGGGAAAACTTTTTCTTGTTCCACGATGTCTGGGGCTCTGACCAGTAAGACTTGAAGGCTGAAGGTGACTCTACTGCTTTGGGCTGAAACCATTTGTAACTGTCTTCATTCACACACCTGGTAGTTGGGAAGTTTGCTGGCTAAGCCCTCAAATTGAGCTGTTGGCTGTAACTTCTGCACGTGATCTCCCCATGTGTTTTTTTCTCATGAGATAGTTTGGGCTTCCTTGCAATGTTGTGTCTGGATTCCAAGAGTGAGGTCTCAGGAGAGTAAGATGGGAATATATGTTATTTTTGCAACCTAGTTTGGAAGTCATATAATATCATTTCTATTGTATTCTGTCAGAGAAATTACAAAGATCTGTCTAGGTGCTTGGACTGCCAAGGGCACAATATAAGAAAAGCATACAGGATGGAAGTATTGTGACTATCTTTGGAAAATATAATCTGCATAGAAATCGTTTAATTGAAAGCTGTTCAAAAATTAGAGAGGAAAACTGGAAGTCCAATATGGTTTAAAAGATGGTAATAGAACACTTTTCTTGCTGTAAATGTGTTAAAGCCTCTTCGCCCAGATGAATTACATTCCATGGTAGTAAGAAAACTCACAAATCGTATCACTGAGGTGCTTCAGCAATCTTGAAATAAAAATGGGACTCATTGGCATCTGGGGAAATTGGTATATATTCTGTCTAAAGGAAAGTGATGGACTCTCTAAATGGCAGGCCAGATAAAATTCTAGAGTCTAGTAATCTAAGGCCTAGATTTTAAAAATCCAGGTCAGGGATGACATATAAACATGTCCTAAGTGTGCCACCATTTCCTTATCTTGTGTATCCATGGCAGGCATTGCTAAATAATCAGGTCATGGTCTTCTTGGTGGCTATGCCTGGATAGAACCTAGAGTTATGGTCAAAACTGTGCTCCATGTAGCCATTAACAATTAATTGTTGTTGACCCATGAGTTGAAACCTATTCCTCATCTATAAGCAAAATGCAGAGTACAATGTACACTATTCAAGTGGTGGTAATACTAAAAGCCCAGATTTCATCATTATGCAATATATCCATGTATCTAAACTATGCTCGTACGCCCTAAATTTATACAAATAAGAAAAATAAAAAAGTAGGAAAAAAATACAAGGAAAATAAATAACAGAAAGTTGCTACAGGAGCAGTAACAAAAAGTATTTCCTGACAGCACAAGTACAATGGTGTATTTTAATTTAAAACAACAAATTAAAAATTATTTAATTTCAGTTTATATCTCCTATCTTAACTATGTCAGGTATCACGGAACAAATAAAGATGAGATGCTTTAAAAATAAGTGAAGTTTCCTAGGTCCCAACATTATTTCAATAAAAACAAATTATGCCATACTAACTTTATTTTTTTTCTTTGTAAAAATTGGCAGACTGACAGAGCAAGGTACTGTGATAGACATGATATAACGTGGCTTGTATCAAGGACTCTGACACATTCTTGTTTATGACATTTTGTAAAAAAAAAAAAAAAAAAAGAAACTGGAAAACCACAGTTGAGTGTAAAAATGATTGAAGAGACCAGCCACTGACATAACAACCCCTCACAAAGGGTGATGACTTCAACGTGGTTGGAATGTTCTAGTGTGTTCAACACTTTGTAAGATCAAAGACTTGAAAAGATTAAGGGTATATTCATTATGCTTAAGGATGACATAAAACTGGAGGAGAGTAGATACGTTGTGTGACATAATGAGAATCCCAAAATATCTCGATATATCTTGTATCCAACAAGATAAAATTCAACAGAATATATAGTCATACAACTTATATTTAAAAAGTATAAAACATATAAACCTGACTTTGCAACAGCATGTGTAAAGAATACTTCTGTATTTTAAGTAAGAGTTAAATTAAATTAAACATGTGATGCAACCTCCAAAACAAAACTGCTGTGATTTTAGCATTTGTGAAAGTTCTTTCCAGAACAAGGAAGGTGGTAGTTCCAACCTACTCAGTAGGTAAGCACCCCAACCTACTACTTCCCTTCTCAGATCACAACTGGATAGTTCATTCAGTAATTACCATTCCAATGTAAAGGAATAAAAAAAGGAGAGCATTATTCAGAATCTGTGTTTCCTGGTGAAAACTCAGGGTATTTTATATACATTTAAGTGATATGTGCTAAGCATTATATTAAGAACGTTATTAATATAACCTAAGTTAACTCTTAAACTAATGCTGGAAGTTAGGCATTATTATGACCATTTTATACGTGGGGACACTGAATCACAGAGTTTAAATAATTTTTATAGGTACATAGCTATAGAGTGGAAGAGCCAGGATTCTAACACAGGTCTGTTTTCCCCAAAGCCCCTGCTCTTAACATCTGTGATAGGGGTTCATAAAATTCTGGTGTGCATAGGTATCATATGAGGAGCATGCATAGAAATGCGGAGTTTCAGGCCTAGATATTATAAATCAACAGGTCTTGGGTAATTTACTTTAAAATACTTCAGCATAGATTATGTAATTTGATCGTGTGTGTGTGTGTGTGTGTGTTTTAATCTATACCTTTACTGTGGTTAGTTGCTTTAATCAGAAATATCCACTCCAGGGAAGTTAGCTAACATTTAATAAAAAGGCCATGACCTGGAGAAATTTAATTATAGTTATCTCCAATTAACATAAAAAGTTTTGCTAATTTCACTAATGAATGTTAGAACTGGGAATTTCTTGCTGAAATTAGTGGTTTTCATTTTGTGTAGATTTTCTGGATATACTAGAGAGAGTCTTGGTGTCTTTGCAGAGTACAGACCAGCTGGCTCGGTGATCTGTACTCCTAGGAATGGCACCCAGAGCTTTGAGTCTTCAAGGGCCTATGTTCAGCTGAGATTTGGAGACTTCTTGGTCTCCTGTCTCTGACTAGATAGCGGAATCCTGCAGCTGGAGTGTGGCTTCCTTCCCATCCGATGAAATGCTCGTGGAAGAGTACATTAGAGCACCTAGAGGAATGGACAGCTATAATTCCAAGGGGTTTTGACAAACTGGTGGTATGATTGTTGAATGTTTGCTAAGAAATGCTAGGGTGTGTACCAGGATTCAGTCTGAGATTTGCTTTTCAGGAGGTTTTGGAAAAGACACCCATAACCTTCACCTACAACTGTTGGAGGAGCCTGATATTTATTTATTTATTTATTTTGTTTTTGATATTTATCTTTAAAACCTTGAAAATTGTGCATACCCAAGTTGGATCAGGTCAGGACTGAATTATAAAGAGCAGCTTAAGTGACTTTTATTTGAGACAGGCTGTATTAACTTATATCTTCTTCCCCGTTTAAATGGAGAATGAATGAACATTTGGCAGTGGGTTGTGGGAGTGTTTCAAGCACCGGATTAGTAGCTAGATCTTCCTTTAAAAAAAAAAAAAAGTTATTTTTTGATCTTGAGAGTCAATCAATTTTAGAAAGAAATTTTATAAAATCATTTGATCTGGTTAATAAAAGGAATAAAATTTTGTGATGCCTAAAGCCTCACAACCAATAGGATTTTCTGTGAGTGCTTCTCACTGAACCACTGCAAAGAGCCTCTATCTGTGAGTCAAGGTCTTTGCTAAGTAATTTCACAAGCAAACGCAATTGAGTCATACACTTTATAAAAGAAAAAGCTATATTAAAGTTGTTTCAGGAAGCTACATATATCTGTTGGGAAATAAGGGGTGTCATTAAAATGCTGTGCTTAGAGTTCTATTATTGTTGTTTATACCTAAAATTATGTTAAGAGTGGCACATTAAAGATTTTTTTTTTTTTTTTTTTTTTTTTTTTTTT
>NW_016828973.1:36904-41271 GCF_001698545.2 Rhinopithecus bieti | reverse complement strand
CATTTAAATAATTTTTTTTTTTTTTTTTTTTTTTTTTTTTTTTTACAAATAAGCCAGGCACAGAATATTTTTTCAACACTTAAAAATTTTCTAGAAAAATATTATTGCCTAACATTATTTTGCAAAATTTCTAATGATGAAAAAACACTGGGATATTTTGGGAATAAATCTTATAGCAATAAATAAACATCAGTTCTTAAAATATTCAAGTGTATTCTTTCATACTTAGACAATAAGCACAGTGAAAATAATGTGTCTTGCACATAATGGGAACAATATAAATGTGTGCTTATTGACAAACTTTTTGATTACTATAGACCAAGTGAGGGAAGTATTAACAAAAAGTTAAATAGGCACATAGGAATGAGATTACAAAAATAGTGTGTGAAGCTTACGAATCTTGAGAAATGAATACAGGCAGTGAAGAAACGATTTTCGCACAAAAGACAAAATCATTAAGGCAACATCTGTTCAATCCTTGATGAAAAATGACAATTGCTGAATGCTGAGAAGGTCCTTGTTTTGCCTGGAAATTTGTATTGAAGCCATAAGTGGAATGAATAAGTTGGTAGTGGGGATTCTTTAAAATTTTAAAGTGGCACCTTATTTTTCACAAGATCTTGGTAGGTTCCATTTGAGAGTGCAAATTTTATATGTCCACTAAGTTATCCAAAGAGAATTAATTATATTGTATGTAGTTTCAGTAGATGTAATGATAATATATTTGAGTTATTTGGCTATGGCAATCAACACATGAGATCTAGTTCTGTCTTCACTGATTAACCTACCCCCAGAACCCCGTCTCCTTTTCTCAAATACTGCCGATGACAGTGACTTTATATTGTTTTGTTACTGTTTGTTTGATGTGGCTTTCTTTAATAATATGCACTCCTTTTAAAATGAAGCACATTGAAAAATACCCTTTTCAGGAAAACGGTTGCTAATTTGATAGAATAGACTACCCAGTTTGTTGATATTTTAACATGGATTATACTTCTGATGTTAAACTACTCAATTTAGTTTATCTTGTGTAAAAAAGCAGGCTGATTTATTTGGTGACATAAAAAATAAACAACAATTTAACTGATTGTAATTTTCATTTCTGAATAAGGTGCTTGGGTTTTTCCCTTCTAAAATTGTGAGTTATATTAAAGGACTTCCTGTTGTGCACATTGTCATTCCCCAGAGGGTAGGGCATTAAGAACAAGAATAGTTTGACACAGAAAAGTGTCTGGGGAATGAGGGGTAATTTGGGTGTGTGATGTCAAGAAAATGGTAGAAATGCTGGTTTGCTGTCTTGATTTATAGTAAACAAAATACACTGTTTAATTATGCTATTTTATAGAAAATTTCTCATTTATTAGTAGTCACAACCTTAATGATGAGGTAGTATTTGTTTCAAGTTTTTCTTCTTTCAAATTGTTTCTTTGTTTATGCCTTTGCATGTTATGTTTAATGTAAGTTAGCCTTGTGTCTTTTAAAATAGTATTTATAGAGACGATTTAAGTATATTACCCACTCAGCCATGGTAGCTTGACTCTTCAAAGGGCCCCTCTGTTTCAAGGGCTTCTTTTTGTGAATCAAGAGCAGCTCTGATATCACTCAGCTGTAGAACTCCTCAGGATGCTGGGGATGAACTTGTCCAACTCCATTTCACAGATGTTGAAATTGAGGATGAAAGAGGTTGAGTGACTTGGCTCGTGCTTGTTACGTACGGGAAGGGCCTGAATAGAACCCGGTCTTGTCAGTATCAATTCAATGCTTTTTTTTTAAATTAAAGTTTTTATTTTGAGATTGTTGCATATGCAGTTGTAAGAAATAATACAGAGCTCCCTTGCATCATTTACTCAGTTTCCCCAAGTGGCAACATCTTGAAAAACTACAGTATAATATAGTACAACCAAGATATTGACATTGATATTGTCAGGTTACAGAACATTTCCACCATTAGGATGCTTCAGGCCATTCTTTCACAGCAATACTCACTTTCAACCTGCCCAATTCACTTTTTCACCATTTTCAACCACTCTAATCTGTTCTCCATTTCTATAATTTTGTCATTTTATGTTGTACAAATGGAATCATACAGTATGTAAACTTTCAGATTGGCTTTTCAAACTCTGCATAATCTCTGGAGATTTGTTCTTTTCTTGAGAAAGGGTCTCACTCTGTTGCTCAGGCTGGAGTGCAGTGGTGTGATCATAGCTCACTGCATCTTCCAACTCCTGGGCTTAAGTGATCCTCCCACCTCAGGCTTCTGAGTAGCTGGAACCACAGGTGCATGTCAAGATGCCTAAGTAGTCCGTAATTTTTTTTTGTAGAGAGAGGGTCTCGCTATATAGCCCAGGCTGGTCTCAAACTCCTGGTTACAAGCTGTCCTCCTGCCTTGGCTTCCCAAAGTGTTGGGATTACAGGCATGAGCCACTGTTTCTGGCTTTTACTCTGGAGATGTGTCACTGGATTATTGTGTGTATCAACAGTTTATTCCCTTTTGTTGCTGGGTAGTGTAATATATCACACTAAGGCTCTTTTTGTGGTATATTTCTGTTCCAATCTTGGGAACTCTTGGCCATTTCTTTCTTAACTTAGCCATTTCCTAACTTTCAAGGTTAAGGAACATAATTATGAAGAAATAATTTAATTTTGACATTTCTCATTTTGTGTCTGGAGAGACTTGGAAGAGGTGATTATAAAGATAGAAGAAATCCATGCAGTATCAAGGGTGTTTTGGTGATGCCACAACCTCCTTTGTTTTGTGGTGAGAGTGAGATGGACTTTAGAAAAGGCCTCCACTATGTTTTCTGAGGGATATGATTAGAAGGGGGCTCTGCTAAATTCTGTGTTCATGTGAGGCAGCCTTCCCAGGGAATCAATGTCTCAGCTATTACAAAGGGCAAAATGATTTCAGATCTCATTCTAGTGTCACAAAGGGGATTTGCAGGTGCCAGTTGTCATTACTGAAAGCGGAGTGCAGCCAGAAGAGAGGAATTAGCACCTGTCTACCCTGTAAGTGTACCCTGGGTTTTTAATGACCTGAAATAGTTGAGGCTTGACATTAAACCTGCCTTAAACCCTAAAGATAGACTCATTAGAAAGACAAAATGCTCCAAGGTGAAGAATGTATTTTAATTCTTACACTAAATTTTAGTTTGCTAAAACTAGTGGGCTGCATGGCACTTGCCCTGTGGCCATTTGTAGGTCTACTCAGTGTCAAGAAAACTTCCACACTTTCAGGACAGTCAGTTAGGAGATGGGAAGTCACAAAGCCATACCTCCCACTGCATTTATGTGTTCTAATCATTTGAAGATGACTTGTAGAAACTATGATGAAAGGAGAGGATGCATCCTAGGGGTTGGAATTGAAGTCTTGGGAGGGTGGAGAGCAGTCATTTGAATAACTATTAGATAATAAGATAAAAACTTTGGACAAATGAAACAAGTAGCAGTATAACATAGTTTGCAAAATCTGGTAAACAGCCTTTAAGAAAGTGGGAGTTGAACAATGAGAACACATGGACACAGGGAGGGGAACATCACACACCCGGGCCTGTCGCGGGGTGAGGGGAGGTGGGAGGGACAACATTAGGAGAAATACCTAATGTAGATGATGAGTTGATAGGTGCAGCAAACCAACATGGCACATGAATACCTATGTAACAAACCTGCACATTCTGCACATGTGCCCCAAAACTTAAAGTATATATATATTATATATACTATATATATAATATGTATATACTATATATACATAATATATAGTATATATAACATGCATTCTCTCTATATATACTCTCTATATAATATAGATACTATATAATGTATATATAGTATATATATAATAAATATCCCTTAATGTAAGGTGAGGTATGCATGTAGTATGAACCCTAGAATTCTTGAGAGGGAGAAAATGAAAATGTGGGGGTATGGAAAAGGGGCTTGTACAGGAGCATGAGGGACTCTTGAGGCTAAGTCAGGTCAATCTCAGGCATTAGAAGGGACTAGAAGGAGCTAGAAGGAACAGAGTGATTCATCTAGGTTTTTATTTTCATACCAGCCTTTTTAATGTGAAGTTGCCTGTCTGAGACTCAGTAACGCTAACAGATTTTCTTGCCGGTGCTGTGAAATCCGTTGTAAAGCTGAGGGGTAATCAGATTAGTATTAAAAATGAACAGCCTGGAGAGTCATTTCTGTAACTTCTGAGGTCAGAAATAAATTATCGTTCTTCAGAAAGGCGGGCCAGGTTGCTTGTATCTCTGATTTCAGCTTCCCTCCCTGCAGTGTGAGCTGGCTTGGGATTTTGCCCATAAACACTTAGGCATGATTTTTTTTTTTTTTTTTTTTTTTTTTTTTTTTTTTTTTTTTTTTTT
>NW_016828973.1:29663-33386 GCF_001698545.2 Rhinopithecus bieti | reverse complement strand
ATCTCTGTTCACTGCAAGCTCCGCCTCCCGGGTTCACGCCATTCTCCTGCCTCAGCCTCCCGAGTAGCTGGGACTACAGGCGCCAGCCACCGCGCCCAGCTAATTTTTTGTATTTTTAGTAGAGACGGGGTTTCACTGTGTTAGCCAGGATGGTCTTGATCTCCTGACCTCGTGATCCACCCACTTCGGCCTCCCAAAGTGCTGCGATTACAGACGTGAGCCACCGCGCCCGGCCTAGGCATGATTTTTAGGTAACTTGTTCCCATCTCTGGGGTTCCTGGCTCCAAGTGGCCTGTTGTCAGCAAGGGAATGCCAGACTTTGTGAAGTACAAAGTCACAGCATAAGAAGTGATCAAAACATTTGGACTGTCGGTAGTTTGGGGGAAGCCAGGTAGGATGTTTCAAGTCAGATTAGCACAAATTCCCCGGCAGTTTCCACATTGCAAGCCTAGTGTCAAGGTGACCTGACTCCTCCCTAGGGGTCATATCCAAATCACTCACTCCTTTTCCCATCTTAAGTCCAGAGGGCCACTCTGGGGCCTCCCAGTTGTCTGTTGGGGAATTGCTGCCAAGTATGCACATAATTCCTGACTTCAGGGTTCAGGTTGTAAAATGAAATTTATTTCTTATTGCCATTTTATTTTGCTTCTGTAGAGACAAGCCTGGGTTGCCTCGGCTGGTTGTGAACTCCTGGCCTTAAGTGATCCTCCTGCCTCAGCCTCCAAATAAAGTTTATGAATTTGTTAAAGCATGCTGGAGAAATGGTGCTCTCTTTAGGTGTATTCTGTGGTCACATAGGGTAGGAAAGTGTAACCAGGTAAAGGAGATGAGGCCGATGACAGCGGAGTGAAATGAATGGCTTCTCCAAGGCTGCCTCCAGCATCAGCTACTTGTATTGCAGATGTTGGAAGGAATTTGTGCGAGTTTCCCAGAGAGCTTGTACTTGTCCAGTCTCCCATGTAGGGATGGGATCTAATGACCAAAGCTGGTTTTGAATTGGTAGGTGTGATCTGCTTGAAATAATGGTATTTCACCTGCTATGTACCCATACACATTTTAAAAAAGATTAGTATATTTTCTTCTTCCCCTACCTCCCACAACAATTTTTTACTTTTCCTTGATCTCAGTGTTTTTTCTTGCAGGGAAGAGGCACATATAAGAAGCAGCATAGAATAGAGGCTAAGAGCATAAACTGATAAATCAGATTGCTTGGGTTTGAAACCAAGCCTTGCCACTTTCCTTGGAAAAATTAGGTACTCATTCAGTGCCCTAGTTTTTCTTCATCTGTAAAGTAAGGGTAATCATACCTATTTCACTGTATTTTTATAAAGATTAAATAAGTTTCAATCATCTATTACTGCATAACAACTCCAGAGTTAGTGGCTTAGAACAACAACAATCATTTTATTATTATTATCACTCCTGGTTCTATCCACTGATTTGGCTCAGCAGGGTAATTCCTGTTTAAGTTCTGTTATGCTCTGGCAGTCAGATGGTGGTGGCTGGGGCTGGAATCATCTTGATCTCAGCTAGGGCTGTTGGTTGGTACATCTCCATTTGGCCTTTTCATGTGGCCTAGACTTCCTCCCAGCATGGAGACTGGGTTCCAAGTGTTAGTGCTGCAATGGAACTATATGGAAGGTATACCACTTTTTATGAACTAGCCTGAGAAGTCTCATGGGGTCATCTCTGTCATACGCTATTGGTTAAAGTCATTGTAAAGATCCATTCTGGTTTACGGGAAAAGATTATAGATCCTAACATCCTACCACTGAACAGGAGGAGGGTCAACAGCACTCTGTAAGAAGAGCCTATGGGATAAGGTAAGTTGTGGTAGCCAATGTGCTGCAGAAGGTGAGCACTTAGAACAGTATCTGGTGCGTAAAGAATGCTCAGTAACTCTTAGTTATCATCAGTTCCTGGATTCCAAGTCTAGTGACCCCAATTTGGGACATGTAACCACTTATTCCAGGAAAATTTGGGGAATGTTACTCTATAGCCATGCCATTTTAATGATGTACTATATAGCTGTGTCTAAGGCTCTATGAGGAAGAACACCTGGGTCTGAGGCTGTTGTATCCTTTGGAAGTAAACCTTGAAATAAAAGACAATGAGGAAATGCTGGCCAGGCTATGAAATGTGTCTGAGTCATTTAGTCATAGTATGGCCACAATATTGGAAGCCAAGTCCATTTCACTCCAGCACAGTTGACCCACAAACTGTCCTAGTCACTCAGAATAATTAATCTCTGGAAGAAGCCGAATAAAGTCCCACCTTCATGTTCATTAAGACTCATCAACTTTGGATAAAACTGAGTAAAGTTTTGTTTGGCAATGGGCAGGGTCCCTTTGAGGCCAAACACCCCTGAGGCCAATCACCTCATGGATATGCTGGGAATCATTTCTTTGACTTTGGAGTGGCCCTCATTTGAACCTTACTCTCAAAGGCAAATGAATTAGGTGGCTTAGTCATGGGAACATCAATCCAAAACCAGAGCTTTAGGGCTGTTGTTGCAAGCAAATGAAACATAAGAAAAGGCTTCTTATGTGCCATCTGCTTCATTATTGACCACATAGCAGCACTAGCAAGACTTGGGCTCCGGGCGGGGTTGACAGATTGGAACAGCTTTCTTTGGATGTGTCTGAGCTCTTCATGACCTCCTTTACCTTTTCCTAATATATCTCCCACCTTAAAAAAAAAAAAGTGGCCTTGTTCCTATTCTTTATAGAATAAGGAATCTGACTCTGAAACAGAAAAGTAGATCTATTGAAAACTGTAGGTTTGTTCTAAAAGTATTCAAATGTGAAAATTACTCAAGAGGCTTGTGCTGCTCCTGTTGACGTCATTCAGCCATATGCAACATTTCCTAGGGTGTTTCTCACTTATATGTAGCTGTTCTAAAGGTCCTAATGGAGATTTGAGGTTTAGAGGAAACTACCAGTTAAATTTTATGGTGATTCAGTGGCTCATAGTTAAGTCTTTGTAGATGGGTTGTACTGAGGTAATATTCATATGGAGAGAGAGAGAAAGAGCAAACAACACAGACCTCCAGACAGATCAATCAGAGTCTCTCATTGGCTGGCTCCATCTGCTGAGAGCATCAAAAGGCATTCAGGGAAGAGATGCCTTTCTACAGATGGGCTGAGGGAGAAATGAGAGAACAAGAGAAGTTCATGGGTAAGGGAAAGTTTCTAATTAACACATGCTGATAGAGCAGAGGCCAACAAAGGATGAAGGAGTGACAAGGAACACAAATTTAAAAAATAATGAGTGTTTGTTGTATGAGATGGCAATGCCATCTGAAGATTGATAACATCTTGCTATTGTCCTAGACTAAATTTTTTTAAGTCCCAAACAACAGCAAAGATTAATTATACAATATTTTTATTTCATCTGTGTCTTGTTTGAATTCACCCAAAACCAACACTCAGACAAGGACTTGGGTGCAAGTAATTTATTTGAGAAGGAGTAAGCACAAATGAGAGAATAAGGAAAAGTCAATAAGAAGTGTATTAACAAACAAGTTGAGGGCCTCTGGATCTCAGTCTTGCTGGGGATCCTATGAGAAAACATGTCTAGCACACCAGGACAGAGATACTGGGGTATTTAGTCTTTCAATTCAGTCTCTATTGGTTGAGGGTTTCTTCCAAGGGTGTTATGTTCCCTTCCCTCCTCTCCCCTTCCCCTCCCCTCCCCTTCCCTTCCTCTCCTCTTCCCTTCCCC
>NW_016828973.1:8169-27880 GCF_001698545.2 Rhinopithecus bieti | reverse complement strand
CTCCTTCCCTCCTTCCTTCCTTCCTTCCTTCCTTCCTTCCTTCCTTCCTTCCTTCCTTCATACCTTCCTCCCCTGTTTCTCTCCTTCTATCCATACATCTACCAACCCATATGTCCACTCTAGACTTGTGTGTTCATTGACTAGACGCTGGTGATAATGTAAAAACCATGCCCAGTTGAAATTTGATCCAATATATGTAAATGGGAGATAGATAGATGATAGATAGATATCAATGGAACTATATTTAGAAAAGCATAGATGGCCTGTTCATTCTTTATCTTTGAAACAGTGTTATCTCACTTACCTGAAAGGAAAAGGTTAAATATTTTATCTCTCTCACATTGTCTAACCACTGAACAAAAGCTCTAGAGTTTGTTAAAAAAGATAACTGACTATTCATTTCTCTGTTCTATGAATTTTACTTTTGAAAGAGCTGGTATATGATGCCTTTCCAAAATCACCTTGTTCTTTCTGGATCTATTCAGAACCTGAAGCTCCTAGAAAAGAAAAATGCAAGATGTATGAAGTGACCGAGACACTGCATTGAATCTTGGAAGATGTGTGATATGATTTGGATTTGCGTCCCTACCCAAATCTCATGACGAATTATATCCCCAGTGTTTGAGAAGGGGCCTGGTGGGAGGTGCCTGGCTCATGGGCAGACTTCTCCTTTGCTGTTCTCATGATAGTGAGTGAGTTCTCACAAGATCTAGTTGTTTAGAAGTGTGTGGCACCTCCCCCTTCACTCTCTTTTCATTCTTCCTGGTCATGTAAGACGTGCCTCCTTCCTCTTCATCTTCTGCCATGATTGTACGTTTCCTGAGGCTTCCCAGCCGTGCTTCCTGTACAGCCTATGGAACTTTGAGTCAATTACACTTTTCTTTTTCCTTTTTTTTTTTTTTTTTTTTTACAAGTTACCCAGTCTCAGGTAGTTCTTTATAGCAATGCTAGAATGCAATGTGGTTCCCCTGAATAAGACTAGGAACTAGAGGAAGTGACCAGGTAGCATTATGCCCTGGATATTGTAATTTTCAACATAATGCAGTAATTCAGAATATCAGTTATATATTTGGCATTATTCTTCCAATTTTCTTTTCCTAAATTAAAAAAAATTTTTAATGTACATATTTATGGGGCACAGAGAGATGTTTCAATACGTACAATGTCTAATGATCAAATCAGGGTAATTAGTATATCCACCACCTCAAATATTTATCATTTGTTTGTTTTGAGAATATTCAAAATCATCTCTTCTAGATATTTAAAAATATGCAACAAATTATTGTTAACTGTATTTACCCTACAGTGCTATAAAACACTGGGACTTGTTTTTCCTATCTAGCTATAATTTTTTAATTGTACTTTTAGTTGACATAATACTTATACATATTTATGTGGTATGGAGCAATATCTCAATACATGTGTACCATGTGTAATGATCAAATCAGGGTAATTAACATATCTATCACCTCAAACATGTATTATTTCTTTGTGGTGTGAACATTCAAAATCCTCTATTCTAGCATGTTGAAAATACAATAAATGTTAACCACATTTATCCTACAGTACACTAGAACTAATTCTTCCTATCTAACTGTAATTTTATATCCTTTAACCAACCTCTCCCTGTCTTCTCCTCTCCCAATCCTTTCTGGCCTCTAGTAACCACAATCCTATTCTCTACTTCTATGAGCTCAAGTTATTTTTAACTCCTACATATAAATGAGAACGTGTGGTACTTATCTTTTTGTGCCTCACTTATTTCACTTAACATAATGTCGTCCAGTCTCATTGATGTTTCCATGAATGACAGGATTTCATTCTTTTTATGGTTGGGCAGTATTTCGTTGTTATATATGTCACATTATCTTATCTTTTCTTTTTTTTTGAGACAGAGTCCCACTCTGTCGCCTAGGCTGGAGTGCACTTGCACGATCTCGGCTCACTGCAAACCCTACCTCTCAGGTTCACGCCATTCTCCTGCCTCACCCTCATGAGTAGCTGGGACTACAGGCGCCCGCCATCATGCCTGGCTAATTTTGTTTTTGTAGTTTTAGTAAAGACAGGGTTTCACCAAGTTAGCCCGGATGGTCTCTATCTCCTGACCTCATGATCCACCCATCTCAGCCTCCCAAAGTGCTGGGATTACAGGCGTGAGCCACTGCACCCAGTCACAGGTCACATTTACTTTATTTATTCATCTGTTGATGGACATTTAGGTTGATTCCATGTCTTGGCTATTGTGAATAGTGTGCAGTAAACATGGGGTTGTAGATATCTCTTCAATATACTTTCTTTCCTTTGGATAAATACTCACTAGTGGGACTGCTGAGGAAAAAAAGATGTATTCTGCAACCGTTGGATGGAATGGTCTGTAAATAACTATTAAGTTCATAGTGCAGATTAAGTCTGCAGTGTTTCTTTGTTGATTTTCTTTCTGGAAGATATATCAAATGCTGAAAGTGGGGTGTTGAAGTCTCTGTCTGTTACTGTATTGGAGTCTATCTCTCTTTTTAGCTCTGATAATATTTGCTTTATATACTTGGGTGCTCCAGGATTGGGTTCATATATATTTCAAATTGTTATATCCTCTTGCTAAATTAATCCCTTTATCATTATATAGTGACCTTCTTTGTTTCTTCTTGTAGATTTTTGTCTTGAAATCTGTTTTGTCTCATATAAGCATAGTAACTCCTTCTTTTTTGTTTGTTTGTTTCCATTGGCATGGAATATCTTTTACTATTCCTTTAGTTTCAGTCTATGTGTGTCTTTTTAGAAGAAATGTGTTTCTCATAGGGAACAGGTCATTGTTTTGTTTTTCTGTTTTTTTTTTAAGCCCATTCAGTCACTTTATGTGTTTTGATTGGAGAGTTTAGTCCATTCAAATCCTGAAATTTTATTTTATTTTTTTCTGAATGTTTTGTGGTCTTCTCTTTTTTCCTTCCTTCCTTTCTTCCTTTTAATGAAGGTTATTTCCTCTGGTGGTATGATTTAGGTTTTGGCTTTTGATTTTTTGAATCTGTTGTATGCTTTTTGACTTCAGGTTGACCTGAGGCTTGCAAATACTGTCTTGTAACTCATTATTTTAAGCTGATAACAATTAACACCATTTCCACCAACGAATAAGCAAAACAAAACTAATAAAACTGTACATTTTAACTTTGTTTCCCCATTTTTTAACTTGTTGTTATTTCTATTTATATTTCATGGTACTTTCCACATTGTAGTTGTTATTTTTGGTTGAAATTTATCATGTAGCCTTTTTATTAGAGATAAGAGTAGTTTACACACCACAGTTACAATATTATAATATTCTGTGTTTTTCTGTGTACTTACTATTACAAGTGAGTTTTGTACTTTCAGATGATTTCTTTTTTTTTTTTTTTTTGAGACGGAGTCTCGCTCTGTCGCCCAGGCTGGAGTGCAGTGGCCGGATCTCAGCTCACTGCAAGCTCCACCTCCCGGGTTCACGCCATTCTCCTGCCTCAGCCTCCCGAGTAGCTGGGACTACAGGCGCCCGCCAGGTCGCCCGGCTAGTTTTTTGTATTTTAGTAGAGACGGGGTTTCACCATGTTAGCCAGGATGGTCTCGATCTCCTGACCTCGTGATCCGCCCGTCTCGGCCTCCCAAAGTGCTGGGATTACAGGCTTGAGCCACCGCGCCCGGCCTCAGATGATTTCTTATAGCTCATGAACATCGTTTTTTTTTTTCTGATTGAAGTACTCTCTGTAGCATTTCCTGTTGGAAAGGTTTTGTCTTCTCTGTGTATTTTTCAATAGCCTGTCTTTGAGCTCACTAATTCTTTCCTCTGCTTCATCCATTCTGCTATTAAAGGACTCTAATGTATTCTTCAGTGTATCAATGCATTTTTCAGTTCCAGAATTTCTGCTTTATTCCTTTAAATTATTTCAATCTCTTTGTTAAATTTACCTGATAGAATTCTGAATTCCTTCTCTATGTTCTCTTGAATTTCTCTGAGTTTCCTCAGCATAGCTATTTTGAATTCTCTGTCTCAAAGGTCACTTATCTCTGTTTCTCCAGTATTTGTCCCTGGTGCCTTATTTAGTTTATTTGGTGAAGTCATGTTTTCCTGGATGGTCTTGATACTTGTGGATATTCATCTGTGTCTTGGCATTGAAGACTTATGTATTCGGGACTTGTTTATTTTATTTTATTTTGAGATGGAGTCTCGCTCTGTCACCCAGGCTAGAGTGCGGTGGTGTGATTCCAGCTCACTGCAAGCCACGCCTCCCGGGTTCCCGCCATTCTCCTGCCTCAGCCTCCCGAGTAGCTGGGACTACAGGCACCCACCACCACGTTTGGCTAATTTTTTTGTATTTTTAGTAGAGACAGGGTTTCACCATGTTAGCCAGGATGGTCTTGATCTCCTGACTTCGTGATCCTCCTGCCTCGGCCTCCCAAAGTGCTGGGATTACAGGCATGAGCCACCATGCCCAGCCAATCTGGGCTTGTTTGTACTCGTTTTTCTTGGTAAGGCTTTCTAAGTATTTGAAAGTGCTTGAGTGTTGTGATTTAAGCTTCATCTGCATTAGGGGGCACCCCAAGCTCAGTAATGCTATGGTTCTTGCAGACTCCTAGAGATACTACTTTGGTGGTCTTGGACAAGATTCACAAGAATTCTCTGGATTACCAGACAGAAACGCTTGTTTTCTCCCCTTACTTTATCCCAAACAAATGGAGTTTCTCTCTCTCTCTGCTGAGCTGCCTGGAGCTGGAGGTGGAGTGATACAAGGACCCCTGTGGCTACCACCACTATGATTGTGCTGGATCAGAGCTGAAGCCAGCACAGTACTGGGTCTCAGCCAAGGCCTGTGAGTGGTTACATCCAATGCTGTAACCACTCCCTGGTTATAGCCTAGGTTTGCTCATGGCCCTGGGGCTCTACATTCAGCAGGTGGCAAAGCCAGCCAGGATTGTGTCATTCTTTCCAGGTTGGCGAGTGTCCCCAGGCCCCAGGTGGGTCCAGAGGTGCTGTCTGGGAGCCAGGGACTAGAGTGAAAGAACTTAGAAGTCCACCTGGTGTTCTAATGTACTGTGGCTGAGCTGACACTTAAACCACAAGATGCAGTCCTTTCCTCCCCTTTTGAAAGGCAGAGGAGCCTCATCTCATGACCACTGCCACCACAGGCCCATGAGTAGTACTGCTAGATTACCACTGATGTTTCCTTAAGCCCAGGGGCTCTTCAGTCAGTTTGTGGTGAATGCTTCTTAGCCTGGGACTCACCCTTCAGGGCAGCGGGCTCCCCTCTGGCCCCACTGGCCCAGGACAGGTTCAGAAATGCAATCCAAGAGTCAAGGCTTAGAATCAGGGACCCTAAGAGCCCACTTGAAGCTCTAATGTTATCTCTGTGACTGTGCTGGTACCTAAAGTCTAAGACAAAGTCTCCTTTACTTTTCCCTCTACTTTTCTCAAGCAGGAGTCTTCCTGTAGCCACCAAAGCTGGGAATGTGCAGAGTCTCACCTGAAACCAGCAAGTGTCAGAGTCTCATCCAAGGGCCGTTGTATACTACCTGTGTATCATTGCTGATTGTTCAGGGCCCAAGGGCTCGGCAGTTAGCAGGAGATGAATCCTGCCAAGACTGAGCCCTTCCTTTCCAGGAAATGGGTTCTCTTCTGGCCCAGGATGTGTCTAGAAATCTCATTTGAGAGCTAGGGCCTGGAAAGGGAGCCTCATGACTGAGTGGTGCCCTATCTTGTTGTAGCTGAGCTGGTATCCAAGGAGCAAGACAAAATCCTCCCCACTCTTCCCTCTCCTCTCCACGAGTGGAAGGAAGGGGCCTCTTTTGGAGTTGCTGTCTGTGCAGCCTGGGGTTGGGTGAGGGGTAGAGCCAGCACTCCCTTAGCCACCCTGGGTGCTGTCTCAGTAGGTTGTGTGCCCCTTTAAGTCCACTGGCTCTGAGCCCAGTTCATCAACAGGACTCATGTGGGAGTTGCATTCCTTGTGACTCAGACTGTCTTTCACATTTATTTAGGGCCCCAGAGCACTTTAGCCCATGGGGTGAGGCTTGCAGGAACTCAAGTTTCTATTGCTGCGATATGTGATTCCCCTTTGACTAGGGCTGATTTAAATGTTCTCTCCGTGGGTGGGTGTCAGCTGAGTTTGTTCTGGTTTTGCGTTCTGCTGTAATGAAGAGGCAATGAATGCAATGCAATGTCTCACAACTGCTGTGCTCTACCTCTCTCAAGTGCTCACATTGTCTCTGCACCACACTGCCATTGCCAGGGGACTGGGGAGGAGTGGCATTGGTGATTCAAAACTGCTTTTTCTATCTCTTCTATGTGTATGCTTTTTGTCTACATTTCTTTTATTATTATTATTATTATTATTATTATTATTTTACTTTAAGTTCTAGGGTACATGTGCACAACATGCATGTTTGATACATAGGTATACATGTGCCATGTTGCTTTGCTGTACCCATCAACTCATAATTTACATTAGATATTTCTCTTAACCCTATCCCTTTCCAGCCCCCGACACCCCGACAGGCCCCAGTGTGTGGTGTTCCCCACCCTGTGTCCAAGTGATCTCATTTGTTCAATTCCACCTGATGGGAGGTAAGAAACATGCAGGGGTTTTGGTTTCTGTCCCTTTGTGGACGGTTGTGGGGAGAATGATGGTTCCAGGGCTTCATCTATTGTCCCTTGCAAAGGGACTGAACTCATCTTTTTCATGGTGGGCATTGGTTCCTGGGTATTATGTGCCCATTTTCTTAATTCCAGTCTATCATGGGATGGACATTTTGGGTTGGCTTCCAAGTCTTTGGCTATTGTGGATAGTGCCAGGAATAAACATTATGGTGGTTATGCCTCTTTTAGGTGGAATGTTTATATCCTTTGGGTATATGCCAGTAATGGGGGGATTGGTGTCAAATGGTGGTTTCTGGCTCTAGACCCTTAGGAATCGCCCACTGTCTTCCACATGGGTTGAACTAATTTCATCACACCAACAGTGTACAACATTCCTATTTCTCCACATCCTCTCTGGCATCTGGTTGTTTCATGACTTTAAATGATTGCATTCTAACCTGGGGCATGAGGATGGGTTATCTCATTTCGGTTTGATTTGGGCATTTCTCTGGATGACTAGTGGAATAGCATTTTTTCATGTGTCTGTTGGCTTGGCCTAGATGGGTCTTCTTTGGAGAAGTGTTTGTTGTTTCATATCCTTGCCCCACTTTTTGATGGGTTGGTTTGTTTTTTTTTTGTAAATTTGTTTGTGGGTTATTTTTAGTGGCCGATTAGGGCCCTTTGTCAGATGGGTACTTGCAAAAATTTTTCCCTTCTGGTAGTGCCTGTTCAACTCTGATTGGTAGTTTTTTTTTTGCATGGCAGAAGGTTTTTAGTTGAATTAGATTTCCATTTGTATTTGGCTTTGGTTGCCCATTTGCTTCAGGGTGTTTAGTCATGAAGTCCTTGTCCATGCCTATGTCCTGGAATTGGATTGCCAGGGGTTTTCTTCTAGGGGTTTTTATGGTGGGGGTTTAACATCTATATTTAGTCTTTATCATCTTGGGTTATATTTGTTTTTGGTGTAAGGAAGGGGGGGGATCCGTTTAGCTTTTCACCATATGGGGGCTAGCAGTTTTTCCCAGCACCTTTATTCAATAGGAATCCTTTCCCATTGCTTGGTTTTTGGTCAGGTTTGGGGCAAAGGATCAGGGATGCTTTGTAGATGTGGGGTGGTTATTTCTGAGGGGCTCTGTTCTGTTCCATTGGGGGTCTTGATACTCTGTTTTGGTACCAGTACCATGCCTGTTTTGGTTACTGTAGCCTTTTAGTTAGTTTGAGGTCAGGTAGCATGATGCTTGGGCTTTGTTCTTTTGGTTTTAGGATTATCTGGCAATCCGGCTCTTTTTTCATTCCATATGAAATTTAAAGTAGTTTTTTCCATTCTGGTTGAAGGATGTGAAGAAAGTCAATAGTAGCTTGATGGGGATGGCATTGAATCAATAAATTACCTTGGACAGTATGGCCATTTTCACAATATTGATTCTTCCTATCCACGAGCATGGAATATGCTTCCATTTGTTTGTGTCCTCTTTTATTTCATTGAGCAGTGGTTTGTAGTACTCCTTGAATAGGTCCTTCACATCCCTTGTAAGTTTTATTCCTTGGTATTTTATTCTCCTTGTAGCAATTGTGAATGGGAGCTCACTCATGATTTGGCTCTCTGTTTGACTGTTAATGGTGTATAGGAATGCTTGTGATTTTGCACATTGATTTTGTATCCTGAAACTTTACTGAAGTTGCTTATCAGCTTAAGGAGATTTTGGGCTGAGACAATGGGGTTTTCCCTTTCTTGTCATCTGCAATTTTGTCATCTGCAAACAGGGACAATTTGACTTCCTCATTTCCTAATTGAATACGCTTTATTTCTTTCTCTTGCCTGATTGCCCTGGCCAGAACTTCCATCACTATGTTGAATAGGATTGGTGAGAGAGAACATCCTTGTCCTGTGCCAGTTTTCAAAGAGAATGCTTCCAGTTTTGCGCATTCAGTATAACATTGGTTGTGGGTGTGTCACAAATAGCTCTTATTATTCTGAGATACGTTCCATCAATACCTAGTTTATAGAGCGTTTTAGCATGAAGGGCTGTTGAATTTTGTTGAAGGCCTGTTCCGCCTCTATTGAGATAATAATGTGGTTTTGTCATGGGTTCCGTTTATGTGATGGATTACATTTATTGATTTGCGTATGTTGAACCAGCCTTGGATCTCAGGGATGAACCCGACTTGATTGTGGTGGATAAGCTTTTGATGTGCTACTGGATTTGGTTTGCCAGTATTCTATTGAGGATTTTGCATTGATGTTCATCAGGGATACTGGTCTAAAATTCTCTTTTTTTTTTGTTGTGTCTCTGCTAGGATTTGGTATCAGGATGATGTTGGTCTCATAAAATGAGTTAGGGACAATTCCTTCTTTTCTTTTCATTGGAATAGTTTCAGAAGGAATGGTACTAGCTCCTCTTTGTACCTCTNGTCTATCACTGATGGACATTTGGGTTGCTTCCAAGTCTTTGCTATTGTGAATAGTGCCAGAATAAACATATGTGTGTATGCCTCTTTATAGTAGAATGATTTATAATCCTTTGGGTATATGCCCAGTAATGGGATTGCTGGGTCAAATGGTGTTTCTAGCTCTAGATCCCTGAGGAATCGCCACACTGTCTTCCACAATGGTTGAACTAATTTACACTCACACCAACAGTGTAAAACCATTCCTATTTCTCCACATCCTCTCTGGCATCTGTTGTTTCATGACTTTAATGATTGCCATTCTAACTGGCATGAGATGGTATCTCATTTCGGTTTTGATTTGCATTTCTCTGATGACTAGTGATAATAAGCATTTTTTCATGTGTCTGTTGGCTGCATAGATGTCTTCTTTTGAGAAGTGTTTGTTCATATCCTTTGCCCACTTTTTGATGAGGTTGTTTGTTTTTTTTTGTAAATTTGTTTGTGTTATTTTTAGGTGCCGGATATTAGCCCTTTGTCAGATGGGTAACTTGCAAAAATTTTCTCCCATTCTGTAGGTTGCCTGTTCACTCTGATGGTAGTTTTTTTTGCCATGCAGAAGGTTTTTAGTTGAATTAGATTCCATTTGTCAATTTTGGCTTTTGTTGCCATTGCTTTCAGTGTTTTAGTCATGAAGTCCTTGTCCATGCCTATGTCCTGAATGGTATTGCCCAGGTTTTCTTCTAGGGTTTTTATGGTTTAACATCTAATATTTAAGTCTTTAATCCATCTTGAATTAATTTTTGTATTTGGTGTAAGGAAGGGATCCAGTTTCAGCTTTCACCATATGGCTAGCCAGTTTTCCCAGCACCATTTATTAAATAGAGAATCCTTTCCCCATTGCTTGTTTTTGTCAGGTTTGCCAAAGATCAGATGCTTGTAGATGTGTGGTGTTATTTCTGAGGGCTCTGTTCTGTTCCATTGGTCTATACCTCTGTTTTGGTACCAGTACCATGCTGTTTTGGTTACTGTAGCCTTGTAGTATAGTTTGAAGTCAGGTAGCATGATGCCTCTAGCTTTGTTCTTTTGGTTTAGGATTATCTTGGCAATACGGGCTCTTTTTTCATTCCATATGAAATTTAAAGTAGTTTTTTCCAATTCTGTGAAGAAAGTCAATAGTAGCTTGATGGGGATGGCATTGAATCAATAAATTACCTTGGACAGTATGGCCATTTTCACAATATTGATTCTTCCTATCCACGAGCATGGAATATGCTTCCATTTGTTTGTGTCCTCTTTTATTTCATTGAGCAGTGGTTTGTAGTACTCCTTGAATAGGTCCTTCACATCCCTTGTAAGTTTTATTCCTTGGTATTTTATTCTCCTTGTAGCAATTGTGAATGGGAGCTCACTCATGATTTGGCTCTCTGTTTGACTGTTAATGGTGTATAGGAATGCTTGTGATTTTTGCACATTGATTTTTGTATCCTGAAACTTTACTGAAGTTGCTTATCAGCTTAAGGAGATTTTGGGCTGAGACAATGGGGTTTTCCCTTTCTTGTCATCTGCAATTTTGTCATCTGCAAACAGGGACAATTTGACTTCCTCATTTCCTAATTGAATACGCTTTATTTCTTTCTCTTGCCTGATTGCCCTGGCCAGAACTTCCATCACTATGTTGAATAGGATTGGTGAGAGAGAACATCCTTGTCCTG
The DNA here is from genome assembly GCF_001698545.2 of Rhinopithecus bieti. Classification (NCBI taxonomy): domain Eukaryota; kingdom Metazoa; phylum Chordata; class Mammalia; order Primates; family Cercopithecidae; genus Rhinopithecus; species Rhinopithecus bieti. Next base: position 17,185 of record NW_016828973.1, on the reverse strand, counting down.
TGCCAGTTTTCAAAGAGAATGCTTCCAGTTTTTGCGCATTCAGTATAACATTGGTTGTGGGTGTGTCACAAATAGCTCTTATTATTCTGAGATACGTTCCATCAATACCTAGTTTATAGAGCGTTTTTAGCATGAAGGGCTGTTGAATTTTGTTGAAGGCCTGTTCCGCCTCTATTGAGATAATAATGTGGTTTTTGTCATGGGTTCCGTTTATGTGATGGATTACATTTATTGATTTGCGTATGTTGAACCAGCCTTGGATCTCAGGGATGAACCCGACTTGATTGTGGTGGATAAGCTTTTTGATGTGCTACTGGATTTGGTTTGCCAGTATTCTATTGAGGATTTTTGCATTGATGTTCATCAGGGATACTGGTCTAAAATTCTCTTTTTTTTTTGTTGTGTCTCTGCTAGGATTTGGTATCAGGATGATGTTGGTCTCATAAAATGAGTTAGGGACAATTCCTTCTTTTTCTTTTCATTGGAATAGTTTCAGAAGGAATGGTACTAGCTCCTCTTTGTACCTCTGGTAGAATTCGGCTGTGAATCCATCTGGTCCTGGTCTTTTTTTAGTTGGTAGGCTATTAATTATTGTCTCAATTTCAGAGCCCGTTATGTTTTGTTCAGATATTCCCCTACTTCCTGGTTTAGTCATGGGAGGGTGTATGTGTCCAGGAATTTATCCATTTCTTCTAGATTTTCTAGTTTATTTGCATAGAGTTGTTTGTAGTATTCTCTGATGGTAGTTTGTATTTCTGTGGCATTGGTGGTGATATTAGCTTTTGAATTTGTTTGCTCTTGCTTCTCTAGTTCTTTTAATTGTGATGTTAGCATGTCAATTTTAGATCTTTCCTGCTTTCTTTCGTGGGCATTTAGTGCTAAAAATTTCCCTCTACACACTGCTTTAAATGTGTCCCAGAGATTCTGGTATGTTGTGTCTTTGTTGTCATTGGTTTCAAAGAACATCTTTATTTCTGCCTTCATTTCATGTTTACCTAGTAGTCATTCAGAAGCAAGTTGTTCAGTTTCCATTTAGTTGTGTGGTTTTGAGTGAATTTCTTAATCCTGAGTTCTAATTTGATTGCACTGTGGTCTGAGGGCAGTTTGTTGTCATTTCTGTTCTTTTACATTTGCTGAGGAGTGCTTTACTTCTAATTACGTGGTCCATTTCAGAATAAGTGCGATGTGATGCTAAGAAAATGTATATTCTGCTGATTTGGGGCTGAGAGTTCTGTAGATGTCTGTTAGGTCCACTTGTGGCAGAGTTGAGTTCAGGTCCTGGATATCCTTGTTAAACTTCTGTCTTGTTGATCTGCCTGATATTGACAGTGGGCTGTTAAAGTCTCCCATTATTATTGTGTGGTACTCTAAGTCTCTTTTTAGGTGTCTAAGAACTTGCTTTATGAATCTGGGTGCTCCTTTATTGGGTGCATATATATTTAGGATGGTTAGCTCCTATTGTTGAATTGATCCCTTTACCATTATGTAATGGCCTTCTCTGTCTCTTTTGATCTTTGTTGGTTTAAAGTCTGTTTTATCAGAAACTAGGATTGCAACCCCTGCCTTTTTTTGTTTTCCATTTGCTTGGTAGATCTTCCTCCATCCCATTATTTTGAGCCTATGTGCATCTTTGCACATGAGATGGGTTTCCTGAATACAGCACACTGATGGGTCTTGACTCTTTATCCTATTTGCCAGTCTGTGTCTTTTAATTGGGGCATTTAGCTCATTTACATTTAAGGTTAATCTTGTTATTTCTGAATTTGGTCCTGTCATTATGATGTTTGCTGGTAATTTTGCCTATTAATTGATGCAGTTTCTTGATAGCGTCAATGGTCTTTACAATTTGGCCTGTTTTTGCAGTGACTGGTACCAATTGTTTCTTTGCATGTTTAGTGCTTCCTTCAGCAGCTCTTATAAGGCAGGCGTGGTGGTGACAGAATCTCTCAGCATTTGCTTGTCTGTGAAGAATTTTATTTCTCCTTTGCTTATGAAGCTTAGTTTGGCTGGATATGAAATTCTGGATTCTTTTCTTTAAGAATGATGATTATTGGACCCCACTCTCTTCTGGCTTGTAGGGTTTCTGCTGAGAGATCTGCTTTTAGCCTGATGGGCTTCCTTTTGTGGGTAACTCATCCTTTTTCTCTGGCTGCTGTTAACACTTTTTCCTTCATTTCAGCCTTGGTGAATCTGACAATTATGTGTCTTGGAGTTGCCCTTCTCAAGGAGTATCTTTGTGGTGTTCTCTGTATTTCCTGAATTTGAGTGTTGGCCTCCCTTGCTATGTTGGGGAAGTTCTCCTGGATTATATCCTGCAGAGTGTTTTCCAGCTTGGCTCCATTCTCCCCATCACTTTCAGGTACACAAATCAAATGTAGATTTGGTCTTTTCACATAGTCCCATATTTCTAGGAGGTTTTGTTCATTTATTTTTATCTTTTTTTCTCTAACCTTGTCTTCTCACTTTATTTCATTAATTTGATCTTCTGTCACTGATACCCTTTCTTCCACTTGATCAAATCTGCTATTGAAGGTTGTGCATGCATCATGAAGTTCTCGTGCCATGGTTTTCAGCTCTGTCAGGTCATTTAAGGTCTTCTCTACACTGTTTATTCTAGGTAGCCATATGTGTAATCTTTTCTCAAGGTTTTAACTTCCTTGAAATGGTTTCGAACATTCTGCTTTAGCTCAGAGAAGTTTGTTATTATCGACCTTCTGAAGCCTAATTCTGTCAACTCATCAAAGTCATTCTCCATCCAGCTTTGTTCCATTGCTGGCAAGGAGTTGTGATCCTTTGGAGAAGAGGCACTTTGACTTTTAGAATTTTCAGGTTTTCTGCTCTGGTTTCTCCCCATCTTTGTGGTTTTAGCTACCTTTGGTCTTTGATGTTGGTGACCTACAGATGGGGTTTTGGTGTAGATGACCTTTTTGTTGATGTTGATGCTATTCCTTTCTGTTTGTTGGTTTTCCTTCTAACCATCAGGTCCCTCAGCTGCAGGTCTGTTGGAGTTTGCTGGAATTCCACTCCAGACCCTATTTGCCTGGGTATCACCAGTGGAGGTTGCAGAACAGCACATATTGCTGCCTGATCCTTCCTCTGGAAGCTTCATCCCAGAGGGGCAGCTGCCTTTTTGAGATGTCTATTGGCTCATACTGGGAGATGTCTCCCAGTTAGGCTACATGAGGGTCAGGGACCCACTTGAGGAGGCAGTCTGTCCATTCTTAGAGCTCAAATGCCTTGTTAGGAGAACTACTGCTCTCTTCAGAGCTGTCAGACAAGGACATTGAAGTCTGCAGAAGTTGTCTGTTTCCTTTTGTTCAGCTGTGCCCTGCCCACAGAAGTGGAGTCTAGAGGCAGTAGTCCTTGTTGACTGTGGTGGACTCCGCTCAGTTTGAGCTTCCCAGTCGCTTTGTTTACCTACTCAAGCCTCATCAGTGGTAGACGCCCCTCCCTCAGTCAAGCTGCCACCTCACAGATTGATCTCAAACTGCTGCACTAGCATGGAGCAAGGCTCCATGGACGTGAGACCCCCTGAGTCAGGCATGGCAGAGAATCACCTTGTCTGCTGGTTGCTAAGACCTTGGGAAAAGCATAGTATTTGGACAGGAGTGTCCTGTTTTTCCAGGTAGTCTGTCACAGTTTTCCTTGGTTAGGAAAGGGAAATCCCCTGACCCCTGCACTTCCCAGGTGATGCAACGCCCTACCCTGCTTTGGCTCACCTTCTGTGGGCTGCACCCACTGTCCAACCAGTCCCAGTGAGATGAACCACATACCTCAGTTGGAAATGCAGAAATCACCTGTCTTCTTTGCTGATCATGTTGGGAGCTGCAGTCTGGAGCTATTCCTTTGTGGCCATCCTGGAATGCCCTTTTTTTTTTTTTTTTTTTTTTTTTTTTTTTTTAGATGGAGTCTCACTTGGTAGCCAAGGCTGGAGTGCAGTGGCATGATCTTGGCTTACTGCAAGCTCCACCTCCTGGGTTTATGCCATTCTCCTTCCTCAGCCTCCCAAGTAGCTGGGACTATAGGCACGCTGTGGAGTTTTTTTTTTTTTTTTTAAGTAATATGAAGTTAAAACCAGGTACTATGAGTGCTCACTAGATTTTGCTTCTTATGAAGGTGTTTTTTGTGTTTGTTTGTTTTTGTTTTTGTGTGTGTATGTGTGTGTGTGTAGAAAGTTGTTAAATTTGTATCCTTGCAGTGTGGGAGACAAACAGTAGAGCCTTCTATTCTGCCATCTTCCTCCACCTTATTCTGGCATTTCTGTTGAAGGACTAATTCCTTTTATTTCAGAACCATATTGTAGCTCTTATCGTCTTCCATTTTCAAATATATATATTTTTGTATTGCTCCCTCTTTATCACATTATCTGTAAGGTCAAAGACATATTACTTCATAAACTTTATTTTTCCTCAATGCCTAAGACCCAGACAACACAGATGACAAGATAACCTGATAGGCTGAATGATCCTCAGGTACAATTTTAATATCTCTTCCCTGTGAAGTGACAGGTAACATGTTACACAGGTGGGACAGAAGAGGCAGAGAACCAAATATGACAACAAACTTTCCTAATATCAATCAATGACTACTGGTACGTGAAGTGATATTAGATACCAGGGTGTCCAGCTCTTGCTTTAGAAATGAGGAGATAGAAGGAAAGAGTTTTCAAGGAGGAACTGCTGGTTAATCACATTTCAAAGACCAGAATGTAAGCCTCCTAACTCTCAATTTACTGTTTAAAAATTGTGTCTTAGTTTTTTCTTAAAAATTAAAATCATAAATGATGAAGCATTGGGTGAAGAAGAAGGAGATAGTAAGGTTCGGAAAGGCCTTCCCAATGAGCCCCCTACATACTATTATCCAAGCCATGGTTAAATTACCTGTGTGCACCACTCCTTCTTGATCATCATCTCATAATTAAGCCTATATTGCCTGGTCTAAATTTTGCTATCAGAGCTATCCTCTGAAATAAGTGACTTTGACTTTATATGATGTCTTTACTTCCCTTATAAGGAGTCCCTTTGTTTCCCCTGATAATTTCTCTCACTGCTCAGTCTGAGCTGCCTTATGTTCCTCTTAATGGGTTTCTCTCCAGAGGGCATTAGCTGGATGCATCCTTGAATATATGCCATATGCTTTATTTCCCTTTTTTCTTTTGCTTTTTCAGATTTGCTTTCAATCCTAGATTATTGGAAGCTCTTCAGATTGAACATTGAATGCTTTCCAGTTTGTCTGCTTTTTTAAAACAATCTTAACCAGTTTTAAATGTACAGTTCAGCAGTTTTAAGTGTGTTCACACTGTTGTACAACAGATCTCCAGTACTTTTTTATTTTGCAGATTGAGACTGTGTACCCACTAAACAACTTCCTCTTTTACCCTTGGGCTTGATTTTACGTTAGGAAGAATAAGAACATACAACAAGATAATTCTCTGGACTGCAATCAGGGAAGGAATCAGCTCCCAATTCCTAGGACCTAGTTTTATGTAAAGATGTGGATACTAGGATGGATGTCTCAAAATTAGTGGGGAAAACTCTTTTAGAAGAAGCAGTCATCTCTTTGGATGCAATAGTCATCTCACACAAACACACACACAGCTTGAATGACATTTGTTCTCTGACTCATCAATATTTAAAACACAAAACAACTGTAGCCGTGAGTGATGTGCAGCACACAAGACCCAGACCTTTCTTGTGGCAATTTTTAAATGCATTTGTAGTTACAGCACCCTCTCTTTCTGGTCTTCTAACTTTATGCAATTCTAGCCCTAAATCTTTCCATTCCCAGACGAAGCCTGCCATCTGTTCATCAAACTTGTAGTTGGAAGGAGCAGCTGCAGTTTCTATCTAAATCTGAGTGTGTATATGTTAGTCATTAAGAAAAAAATTTGTGCTCCTTTATGTTTTGAGTCATAACTATGCCATCAGTTGGTCCCAACAAAATTGTCAATGCCAATCCCATGGGAGCAAGTCTGGGATCTGTTCCCAACAGTAGGCTCCTGGTGGATCTTGGGCAGCTTATATAAAATCTTTTCTATTTGTCTTCATCTAAAATGGGAACTATTTTTTTTTTTAAACTCACCTTTTTTCCTTTTTGAGAATGAAGCAGCAGCTCTTTGATCTCCTTCCTTATTGTCTCTGGGCGAGCTGCTTATGTTGAGCTCTAGGAAGAATGTTCCTCTTGAAGAGAGAGTCTAAGTTAAGGAACTATGGTGTCCTAGGACTGGAACAGGCCTTGGAGATCAGTTGGTCCAGTTCTCCTCAATCTTCATGTTTGCATATGACCTTGATAAATCTTGCTGTATCTTTATATTGCTTATTATTTACTTAATATATACTTAAATAAATTCTAGATTGACTCACTTTTAATACTTCGTCTACATGAAAATATCTGTAAATTACAGCTTATATGTGTCACATATATTATATTAATTTCATATTATAGATTAAAATATAAAATTTATAAATATATATATTCTCACAAATCACATTAAAATAAACACACAATCTTTAAAATAAAAAGAAACAGATTGTGCACCATCTAAACTCAGTTGTTCACATATCATACTTTGGAGAATCCTGGTTTAAATCAGCTCCATGAATTTGTACATGCATAAAATGAGATTCAGAAAGTACAAGTGACTTTATAAAGTTCCTTGGCTAGGTGGAAGCCAGAACTCCTGAATTCCAGTCCAATTTCCTAACTCATAGAAATGCAGATGGGAAAAGCTTTCTGGGTGATTAAATTTATCTGGAATTTAGTTTGGGGAATTTGGGGAGATGAGATTGTTTGGAAATAAAGTTTGAGAAGATTATGGAGGACCTTAAATACTAGATATAGGAGTAGAAACATCTCTCTGGGCTTCAAGGCCTTAACCCAGGGATCTAAGGAACATCTAAGGTTGTACATAATGTTTAGAGGATTTATGCCTTTGGATATTTGGGATGGGAGTGGGGCAATTCCTCCAAAAGAGGTTAACAACTACTGTTCTATTTGTTTCTCAAATAGAAGGAAAATTTATTTTAAGAAGATCACTGTGGTGCAATATGAGAAATAAAATGGAATGAGGATGCCATAAAAGATAGGAGACCATGAGGTAGTCCCAGCAAAGGTTGAACAGGGCTGTAGAGAGTCATTCTTTCAGGATGGACTTAGAAACCTGGACTCATATAACAATGAATCAGGTAAAACTGACTTGCATTTTCTTCATTTATTTTCTGAGGACAACCTAACGGAGCCAAATTGTTGAGTGAGAGTTATATAATGTAAATATTCCTCAAACAAGTCCTGAGTTCTGTGTGTGGTTGTGTCAGGAGAGGGGGAAAGGAAGAACAAAAGGTAATAAAAGAAGGGGTTCCTGCACTATTGGAGAGCTGCTGATTATGCTATTAGATTGTGCATGTGGGAAGGAATGTTTTCTTTTACTTTTGCTTGAGGTTTATTAATTTTAAAGTAACTATTGGCACTTACCTGTGTGAGAATACTGTGGTGCCTCAAGAATGAGAAACATATTTAATGAACAAAGCAGCCCCCATGCAGGCACTGTGCTGGGTGGTTTTATAGGTTACTTTCCATGGTCATTACAACTGAAGAGAATTAAAATGAGAGATATCAATCCAGAGAATTGAATATTGAGCAATGCAGAATGAAGATTTATTCATTTGTTTACCAAATGTGTATTGAGCATCTATTATGATCGTGGTGCTGATGAGCACAAAGACCACAGGAAATGAAAAGTCATAGTTCTTATCCTTAAGAAAGCCACATTCATTTAGAAACAGCAAAACAAATACATTAGTTTATCTATATACATACATGAAAACATTGTATTGCAAGTTCAATTAAGAAAGAAAAATAATCATACACTTGAAGATTAATTATATACCATTTTGTTATAATGCTTTGATGGAGGAGCCAGTGCTCCTCCTGCCTCTGGAGATCATTATCCTAATTTTTTATTGCAGTTTTATTGAAAACCTGAAAAAAAAGACTACACAAGGGATAATATAGAAGAACGAACACAGAGGGAGATAGCCACTTGGGAATTTACTGATGAATGAGTTAGTCTTTACATTGTATAAATCCTCTGCATGTAGCTCAGATTGTTACCAATGGAAGGTCACAATTATTTAATATTTTGGAGATGACATCTATGTTCAAGAGACTGCTTCATAGAAACAGGCTCTCATAAATAACAAAGACATGGTCTGCTTCAGAAATTGAAATTGAAAACTGCAATATGACTGTAAGTGGCTAAGAGTAAGAGAAAATAAAAGATGGAACATTCAAGAAACCTATTTTTGGATGGACTGTAATTCGGGAAACACTGATGAAGCATAATATAGAAAACAATAGGCCAAATATAAAGTTTAGATTGTGGCTGGGAAACTAAGGCAAAATGTCAGGCTAGGAAAATCAGAAATAGAAGAGAAACTTGTGCCTTTTGACATTGTACAAATATAATATAAAACTCACTTTTTGAAAAAAATGAAACAAAATAATCCTCTAATTTATTAAAACTTGATATTGCATTTGCATGAAGTTAGAGCAGGAGTTTAAGAAGTCAGCAGAGTGGAATTTACCCCCCTCAGATGATACTGATTTGAAATAGAAAAGAAAATCATTTCCTTTTACGTAACATCTCTTTCTAGAGTTGTTTAGCAGGGCCCATGTCAGTAGAAAAGAAATTAAATAAGTAGATTAGCCAGGTGTGGTGGCTTGCAACTGTAATCCCAGCTACTCAGGAGGCTGAGGCAAGAGGATTGCCTGAGTCCAGGAGTTCAAATCTGCAGTGAGCTATGATCATGGCATTGTAATCCAGCCTGGGTGACAGAGTGAGACCTTGTCTCTTAAGAAAAAAAGTAGATAGCATGGTACAGCTCCTCCTTAGATATAAGGTATCAAATACCCTAATGACTCTTTTTAACTTCTTAGTAATAGCTTTAATAACTTTCTCAAAAATGTCAATTAAAGTTGATCTTCTGGGTCACTATCCGCATAATTGCAAAACAAAATT
>NW_016828973.1:0-7710 GCF_001698545.2 Rhinopithecus bieti | reverse complement strand
CTATTTTTTTGTATTTTTAGTAGAGACGGGGTTTCACCGTGTTAGCCAGGATGGTCTCGATCTCCTGACCTCGTGATCCGCCCGTCTCGGCCTCCCAAAAAAACAAAAATTTTTAATGAGATTAACAATAACGTCAAGCTGAATCTGTTGATAGCATGTACACTGGTTAGCCATTGCTACAAAGCAAACTACCCCCAAATTCAGTGGTTAACAGCAATAATAATTTATTATTATAGCTCTATAGCTACAGATCAACTTCGGGTTGGGTGCTTTAGGTGGGGTTTGCCTGGGATGTCTCTGTTCCACGTGTCTCTAATCCTCCCCTTGGGACCAGTGAGCTAGCCTCGATAAACATGTTTTGTGGTCATGGTAAAGGGCCAACAAGGCAAGAGGAAGACATACATGGCCTCTGAGGGCTTTAGCAGATCATAACTTCCCCACTCATTGTACTAGTGACAATTTAAGCCACATGGCTAAACCCAAAGTGAAAAAGTGTGGAAATAGGTTTCCTCTATGTAGTGAAGAGACCTACAGTTATATGCAAAAGTTATAGATACAAGGGAGGGTAAAGACTTGTGGGGGTGGGGTATTAATGCTGTCTCTCTCACTGTGCAAGGATGACAGAGATGTGGATATGAATTTTAGCCCTATTGTTTCTAATTAAATGTGTCGGAGAGGTTGCTTAATCTTTCTGAATCTTCATTTGTTCATCTCTGCAACTGGAATAATGAAATGTTCATATGATGTTGGTAAAACTTTTGGGACTTTAAGTCATCCTTTTTCTTTTTCCTATTCTGTATGGATGGCCATATGTCTGCTGTCATCACATTCTTGCAATGATGCCCATGCACACCTTTTATGCTGCTCCGGATTGCCTCTATCACCTTTCAAAGATATGTTCCTGACAAAAAAGGAAAAGTGAATGAGGTGGAATTCTTCTCCAGTGATGTAGTGTCCATTAATGCAAACCTGGGTAGGTGGGAGCATTTCTCTCTTGGTCTTGGGAATGACTACCAACACCATATTAATTTTTTTCTGGCTCATGCTCTCCCCCAGAAATATGAAGGATTTTCTTTACTGGAATAACTAGTGCTTTTCCTTTGTACCTCCAATAGTTAACATCAGAATACTATTTAATATTGACAGTGACATCTTTGTTTGGTCCACTGTGAAGTCTACAAGGGCATCTACAACTGCATGGAGGATTGCATTAGGAGGGTATCCTAGAAAGGCAGTAAGGAACATAAGCTAAGTAGCTAAGTGCATCATATATCTTATGTCGTTTAATCCTCAGGTTCATACTGTTATTTTCCCCATTTTACAGACACATACTTTAATGCTTAAACAGGCTAGGTATCTTGCTTAAGGTCATACAATGTAATTTTAAGTTGTAGAATCTAGTTTTAAATGCAGATCTAATTCTTACCTCTATTATTAACTACCTTTAAAAAAAAAAAAAAAAAGAAAAAAGCAGCAGTATTATTATTGGGAGCTGTATTCCTGACTTAAGATTTAGAATTAAATAGCCATGGATATAATCTTTTTTTTGCCAAAACATAAAAATACAACAGCAAAGACATCTAAAATAACTGAAAATATTATATATTTTGTGTTCTCAGAAATATGTTTATGTTGTACACATAAGTCTCCAACATATCATTAAAGGTACATATTTCACATAATAATTCAACTTCACAATATATTTAACCTGTCATCAACCCACTAACTCTGGTGAATGTCAGTTGAACATTTGAGTCACAATAATTTTGCTCACTTTTGAAAATATGTTAAGGCCTTTTTTTGGAAATGATTTGAGTGATCCAGTACTGTTTTAAAAGTAGTCTGGGGAATTCTGAGCTGACACTTTCTCTTTAGCTTTATAAATTTTCCTCTAGCAAGCAGAGGCCCTCTAAGTTGTTTGCTTGACCCTAAATTGTGCTCCATGTTGAGATCATTCTTTTCCAAAATAGTGATTGACCATCTAAAGGTTTGAAGGTCTGGCTGAAGATTTAAATGATGAGAATCTAGTAGAAGAGACATCCTTCTAAACTCACTCACTTTTAAAATCTTTCATTCTTTGCTTTCCAATAGGTCTCTTTTAGTTCCTCTCCCACACCAACTGCTCATTTAAATAAGTCACGAAAGTTGAGTATGAGATCTTAATGGGGAAGTTATATGAAGGCAGATTTTATGAATATGAGCTTTCTCTTAGACCAACTGGCAGCCTCTCAGCTAATTTTCCTTTGCTTTCCCAAGCAATTGCCCAACATAACTCATGCTGTCTGTAACACACCAACAAACGGGCTGGCAAAGTTTATAAAACATGGAGATATACAGAACAGTAGAGAGTGGAGAAATATTAGTATTCAAAATATACCAAACATGGGAGTGAGTTGGCTACCACAATTGAGAACCAGGTAAGTTTCCTAAAAGCAAATAGGGAAAACTTGTTTTCTTCTTGGATGTCATGACACCACTGTCCTGTTTTTCATTTGTCTCTCAGGCCACTACTTCTTGTTATCTTTGCATTCTTCCTCTTAATCTGGCCTCTAAATGTAGGAGCTCTTAGGACTTTGGCCTGGACTTATTTTTTTCCAATTTGTTTTATATTTACTTTATTAGAAAATCTTGCCCTCTAACAAACTTTTACATATCATTTTTATTCCAACAAGTTAAGCATTTTTTTTCTATCTCTACGTTGAGTTTCAGATCCGTATATACAACTGCTGACTTGATAGCCCCACCCAGATACCTCACAAGCATCTCAAACTCAATATGTTTGAAATTTTAATCAGCCCCCTTTGATTTGTGCTATGTTAATAAATGCTAACTCTATCCACCTAGTTGCTTGTGCCAGAATCCCAGGAGTCATTCTTTTTATTTATTTCCTCTTTTAAGTCAGTAATTTAAAGTTTATTCTAGCTATAATGCATGCTTCTCTGGCATGCTTCAGAGTCCACTGTTAAGATATTCTGTTGTACTCATCTGTCTGATTTATGGATCTATGAAATTTCTGGCACTAGGACATCATCTGAGTTTGGGCCATATAGCAGTGATAAAATGAGTAGAATAACTTTAGAAACAATAAAAGCAAGAGAACACTGTGATTCTAAGATGAATGCTCCCATTATTATTTAATGTTAGAGTGATACATTAGAATCATTCACATTTAAATATTATTTAAAATTTAACATTATGCTAATATTTGGATGATGAATTCCAGTTATAATGCAATATTGTGTCAAAAAGAATATACTGCCTTGATAAGGGCTGTCATTAGGGCCTATAATTGTGGTTCGCTAATCTGTAACAGGCCAAATGTTTAAGTTCCTTATCAGTGGCTTTAGTGCTATGATCTATACTTTTTCTCTGATTTTTCATCTTCCCAGTGTGGATGTCTGACCAAACTCCAGGGCAGTGGAAAGAGTGTCCTTTTGCCTCATATCATCTTTGCTGAACACAAGTGCTAAATGGATGGCAGTTTGAGAGGGGTGGGTCAGAGCTGAGAGCAGTAGAGGGGAAGTAAAGGATACTCTGGGAGTCATCTTAAACTTTTTCTCCCTCAGCTCACTCTCCACATCCAACCAATCACTCACCCTGACAAAAGAAAACTCAAACACACCTGGTCTCTCTACTCCACTAGCCTCCATGATCTTTTCCATCGTTAATAGCTTAACCATGTTAACCATCATTAATAGCTATCTAGGGGGTCTTCCCTCTTTCAGTCTTTCCCACCTTGAACCCATTCTCTATACCACAGCCAAAGTGAGCATAAATCAGAGAAAGGTGGAGCAAGATGGTGGAATAGAGCGCTCCACTGATCATCTTCCATGCAAGGACACCAAGTTAACAACTATCTACACGGATAAAACACCTTTATAAGAACCAAAAATCAGGTAAGCACTTATATACCTGGTTTTAACTTTATAATGCTGAAATAGGCTCTAAAGAGATAGACAAAACAGTCCTGAATCGCTGCCACAAACCCTTCCCTCCCCTTTGGTAGCAGCAGAGTGGGGCAGAGAGTGTTTCTGGGCACTTGGGGAAGAACACAGCAATTGTGAGGTACTGAACTCAGTGCTGCTCTGTTAGAGGGGACAGTAAAACTAAGATCAGACTTAGCTGATGCCCACCCACAGAGGGAGCATTTAAACCAACTCTAGCCACAGGGAAATCACTGATCCCAGCAGTCAGAACTTAAGTGCCTGCAAAAGTCACCACTGAGGGCCAAAGGACTCTGCATCTCTAAGTAAACTTGAAAGACAGTCTAGGCAGTAAGGACTGCAACTCTTAGATGAATCCTAGGATAGAACTAGGCCCAGGGACAGTGGACTTGGGGGCAAGCAGCATACTGAGACACCAGCTGGGGCAGCCAAGTGAGTGCTGGCCTTACCCCTCCCCTAAACCTGCTGCACAGCTCATGGCTCCAAAGGAGACCCTTCCTTCCACTAGAAGAGAGGAGAGGGAGAAGTGGGGAGGCCTTTGTCTTGCATCTTGGATACTCGCTCAGCCACAGCAGGATAGAGCACCAGTTAGAGTCATGAGGTCCCCATTCCAGGCCCTAACTCCTAGACAACACTTCTAGACACACCCTGGGCCAGAACACTGTTGGTGGGAGTGTAAATTAGTTCAACCATTGGGAAGACAGTGTGGCGATTCCTCAGGGATCTAGAACTAGAATTACTATTTGACCTAGCAATCCCATTACTGGGTATATACCCAACGGATTAAAATCATTCTACTCTAAAGAGGCATACACACATATGTTTATTGCAGCACTATTCACAATAGCAAAGACTTGGAACCAACCCAAATGCCCATCAATGATAGATTGGATAAAGAAAATGTGGCACATATACACCATGGAATACTATGCAGCCATAAAAAGATTAATTCATGTCCTTTGCAGGGCCATGGATGAAGCTGGAAACCATCATTCTCAGCAAACTATCACAAGAAGAGAAAACCAAACACCACATGTTCTCACTCGTAAGTGGGAGCTGAACAATGAGAACACATGGACATAGGGAGGGGAACATCACACACTGGGGCCTGGCAGGAGGTTGGGGGCTAGGGGAGGGATAAAATTAGGAGAAATACCTAATGTGATGGGTTGATGGGTGCAGCAAACCACTATGGCACATGTATACTTGTGTAACAAAACTGCACGTTCTACACATGTACCCTAGAACTTAAAGTATAATAAAAAAAATCCTCAACAGAAAAAATGCTAGCAAACCTAATTTGACAATACATTAGAAAGATCATTCATCATGACCAAGTGGGATTTATCCCTGAAATACAAGGATAGTTAGACACATGCAAATCAATCATTGTGATACATTATAGCAACAGAATAAAGGATAAAAATCATTTAAACTGATGATGAAAAGAATTAGATAAACATCAACATCCCTTAATGTTAACCCCCCTCCCCCAAAAACCTGGGATTAGAAGGAACATAGCTAAATATATTAAAAGCCACACATAACAGACCCACAACTCGTATCATACTGAATGGAGAAAAACTGAAAACCTTTCCTCTAAGATCTGGAACATGACAAGGATACTCACTGTTACCACTGTTATTCAACATACTACTGGAAGTCCTAGCTAGAGCAATAAGACAAGAGAAAGATACAAAGGACATCCCAAATTGGAAAGGAAGAAGTCAAATTATTCTTGATTGTAGATGATATGATTTTATATTTGGAAAACCCTCAAGATGCTACAAGAAAACTATCAGACCTGATAAATTCAATAAAGTTGCAGGATACAAAATCAACACACAAAAATCAGTAGCATTTTTTATGCCAACAGTGAAAAATGTGAGAAAGAAACCAAAAGTAATCCCACTTATAACAGCCACACATAAAATTAAATATCTAGAAAACAACCAAATAAATAAAAGAACTCTACAATAAAAACTATAAAACAGTGATGAAAATAATTAAAGAGGACACCAAAAAATGGAAAATATTCCATCTTTATGGATAAGAAGAGTCTATATTGTTAAAATATCCATACTACCCATAGCAAACTATAGACTCAATGCAATCTCTATCAAAATACCGATAACATTCTTCACAGAAATAGAAAAAATAATTCTAAAATTTATATGAAACCACAAAAGACCCAGAATAACTGAAGCTATCCTAAGTAAAAAGAACAAAAGGGAAAAAAGTCATCATTACCTGACTTCAAATCATACCACAGAGTTGTAGTAACCAAAACAGCATGGTACTGGCATAAAAACAGACACATAGAGCAATGAAACAGAAAAAAAAAAAAAAAAAACTCAGAAAGAATCCACACACATCTACAGTGAACTCATTTTCCACAAAGTTGCCAAGAACATACACTGGGAAAAAGACAGTCTCTTTAATAAATGGTGTGGGGAAAACTGAATATGCATATGCAGAAGAATGAAACTAGACCCCTATCTCTTGCCATATACAAAAGTCAAATCAAAATGGGTTAAAGGCTTACACATAAGATCTCAAACCATGAAGTTACTATGAGAAAACATTTGAGAAAATCTCCAGGACATTGGTCTGGGCAAAAATTTCTTGAGCAATATCATACAAACACAGGCAACGAATGCAAAAATTAACCAATGGGATCACATCAAGTTAAAAGCTTCTGCACAGCAAAGGATACAATAAATAAAATGAAGAGACAACTAACAGGATGGGGGAACATGTTTGCAAACTATCTATCTGTCAAGGGATTAATAACTAGAATATATAAGGAGTTCAAACAACTCTATAGGAAAAAATCTAATGATCTGATAAAAAAATGGGCTAAAGATTTGAGTAGATAATTCTCAAAAAAAGATATACAAATGGCAAACAGGCTTATGAAAAGGTTCTCAACATTATTGATCATCAGAGAAATGCAAATCAAAACTACAATGAGATATCTTACCCTAGTTAAAATGGCTTCTATCCAAAAAAATGGGCAATAACTTATGCTGGAGGGTACGTGGAGTAAAGGGAACCCTTGTACGCTCTTTGTGGGAATGTAAGTTAGTGCAACCACTATGGAGAACAGTTTGGAGGTTCCTCACAAAACTAATAATTCAGTTACTATATGATCCAGCAACCTAACTGCTGGGTATATACCCCATAAAAAGGAAATAAGTATAATGAAGAGATATCTGCACTCCCATGTTTGTTGCAGCACTGTTTATAAAAGCTAAGATTTGAAAGCAACCTAAGTGTCCATCAACAGATGAATGAATAAAGAAAATGTGGTACATACACAATGGAGTATTATTCAACTATAAAAGAAATGAGATCCTGTTATTTGCAACAACATGGATGGAACTGGAGATCATTACATTAAATGAAATAAGTCAGGCACAGAAAGACAAACATCACGTGTTCTCACTTATTTGTGGTATCTAAAAATCAAAATAATTGAAATCATGGACATAGAGAGTAGAAGCATGGTTACCAAAGGCTGGGAAGGGTAGTAGGGGATTTTGAAGAGAGGTAGGGATGGTTAATGCATACAAAATAAATAGAAAGAATGAATAAGACATACTATTTGATAACACAACAGGGTGACTATGTTAACTGTACATTTTAAAATAACTTAAAGAGTGTAATTGGATTGTTTGCAACTCATTGGATGAATGCTTGAGGGGATGGATACCCCATTCTTTTATTTATTTATTTATTTATTTATTTTATTATACTTGAAGTT
>NW_016828972.1:0-478 GCF_001698545.2 Rhinopithecus bieti | reverse complement strand
CGACCCGGAGGGCGCGAGCCCCTTCCCCCTCCCGCCCCAGGGCCTCTGGCTGCGCCCAGAACCCTCAAGCCCCTTCCTACCTGGATCTGCAGCTGCCACTTGTGCAGGGCGGAGTGGATTAGGGCGAGCTTGGAGGAGTCTGAGCAGGCCGGGGAGAGGGGCCTCGGCGGGGCGAACGACCTCGGCCTGGCTAGGAGCGCCGCGGTGGGCGGTGGGGACGGGGTCCACTGGCCCGAAAGCCCCCGCAGGCTCTTGGCTCGGAGACACTTGGAGACGCTCAGCTGGACGCCGCTCTCAACAAAGCACAGGATGGCCTGAGGGGAGGGGAGGGAGGCAGAAGGAGGCCGTAGTTAGGAACCGCGGGGTGAGCTGGTAAAGATGCCCAGGCGAGGCTGCGGGCTGCCTCATGCCAAATGCTCCCTTCTACAAGAAGCCTCCCTGATTTCACCTCCTCCACTTGCTCAGTCCTCAGCTCGCC
>NW_016828971.1:0-1448 GCF_001698545.2 Rhinopithecus bieti | reverse complement strand
TAATTAAGTTGTAGCCTCAGGAGACCAAAGCCCTAGATTTGTATTTGTATCAGTTAGGATTCATTTGGGATACAAGGGGCTGGAAACTCCGAATAACAGTGGCTTTAGAAAGAGTCTTTATTTCTCTCTTTCTAAAGAGAAGTCCAGAGTAGGCAACCCAAAACTGGTAGCGTAGCATCAAAAAGTTGTCAGAGACTCAATCTCCTTCAGTCATGTGGCTCTGACATTCTCAGCAGGGGCTGTAGCTCGTGACCCAAGATGGTTGCAGAACTCTGGTTATTACACTCACATTCCAGCCAGCATGAAGGAGGAAGGGATAAAAAAGGATGCACAAGATGTTCATTTAAAAACACTTTCTGGAAATTGCACCTGAAGTTTTTGCTTGCATCTGATTGGCCAGAATTTAGTCTCATGGCCACAACCTGGAATTTAGGGTCTCACTAGGCTGTTGACTAGAGGCTGTTCTTAACTCCTTGAGGCTACATGCCATTTCCCCACATGGCTGCTTGCTTCCTCAAAGCCAGCTAAGGAGAGAGAGACTTCACCTCTCCCAAGGCTGCAAGGGAGGTGGGGAAGTATCGTCTTTGCTTCAACAGCTTTCTTTCTTCCTTCTTTTCTTTTCTGAGCTTTGTCGCCCAGACTGGAGTGCAGTAGCATGATCTCAGCTCGCTGCAGCCTCAACTTCCTGGGCTCAGGTGATTCTCCCACCTCAGTCTCCTGTGTAGCTGGGACACAGGCACGTGCCACCACATCGTGCTAATTTTTAAAAATGTTTTGTAGAAATGGGGTCTCATTTTGTTGCCCAGGCTGGTCTCGAACTCCTGGGGTCAAGCAATCCTCCCACTTTGGCCTCCCAAACTGCTGGGATTATAGACATGAGCCCCGACGCCCGGTCGACAGCTATGTTTCTAGAATGGATACGGGGGGACTCGGAGTTCATATTCCTACATTATATCAGTAGGGATTAGTTTCAACTGTGCGTGACTGAAAACCCTAAATAACAGTGGCTTAAATGAGATAGAAATCTAGTCACATAAAAGTCTGAGGAAGGCAATCCAAGACTGATATGGTAGCTCTTCTTTATGCAATGCTTCCAGATTCAGACATTTTTCTACATCCTTCTAGGAATCTGTGGTGCGTATCCTCCATTCCTAAGGTCATCTTATGGTTCAGTGGTTAAACATGGCTGCTCAGGCTGCAGTCAGGACTTGCTACATAAATTGTGGGGCCTGGTGCAAAATGAAAATGCAGGGCCCCTTGTTTAAAAGATTATTGGCCGGGCGCAGTGGCTCAAGCCTGTAATCCCAGCACTTTGGGAGGCCGAGACGGGCGGATCACGAGGTCAGGAGATCGAGACCATCCTGGCTAACACGGTGAAACCCTGTCTCTACTAAAAAATAACTAGCCGGGCGAGGCGAGGTGGTGGGCGCCTGTAGTCCCAGCTACTC
>NW_016828970.1:0-213 GCF_001698545.2 Rhinopithecus bieti | reverse complement strand
CAGAGTGAATCACAATATTTAGAATTATTGAAAACTGGCAACTTCATAAAGTTTTAAAAATTATGACAATAATATGTTGAACAACCATTGCTATTTTGACATTTTATTTATTTATTTATTTGTAATTTTTGTAGAGACGGAGTTTTGCCACGTTGTCAAGGCTGGTCTCAAACTCCTGAGCTCAAGCAATCTGCCCACCTCGGCCTCCCAAAA
>NW_016828969.1:0-256 GCF_001698545.2 Rhinopithecus bieti | reverse complement strand
CGGCCTTGGCAACATAGTGAGACCCTCTCTTTACAAAAGAAAAAAAAAATGAAAAAATTAGTTGGGCATGGTGGCATGTACCTGTAGTCCCAGCTACTTGAGAGACTGAGGCAGAGGATCGCTGAAGCCCAGGAGTCTGGGGCTGTAGTGAGCCATGATTGCACCACTGCACTCCAGCCTGGGCAACAGAGTGAGGCTTTGTCAAAAAAAAAAAAAAAAAAAAAAAAAAAAAAAATTTTTTTTAAAAAAAAAAAAA
>NW_016828968.1:0-1040 GCF_001698545.2 Rhinopithecus bieti | reverse complement strand
AGAGTCTCGCTCTGTCTCCCAGGTTGGAGTGCAGTGGCACGATCTCAGCTCACTGAAACCTCTGCCTCCCAGGTTCAAGCAACTCTCCTGCCTCAGTCTCCTGAGTAGCTGGGATTACAGGTACCCGCCACCACACACGGCTATTTTTTTTTTTTTTTTTTCATTTTTGGTAGAGATGGGGTTTCACCAGGTTAGTCAGGCTGGTCTTGAACCCCTGACCTCAGGCAATCCACCTGCCTTGGCCTCCCAAAGTGCTGGGATTACAACCGTTGTCTTGTTTTGTTTTGTTTTGTATAAATGAGGTCTTGCTATTGCCCAGGCTAGTCTTGAACTGCTGGGCTCAAGCAATCAGCCCACCACAGCCTCCCAAAGTGCTGGGTTTACAGACGTGAGCCACCATGCCCGGCCTTTTGTGTAGTTTTAAGCCCTATTCTTGGTTTCTATATTCAAAGATAAAATTGATCAACAAGGATGGAGGGAAAAGCTTTAGGATGGAATAACAGTAGAAAACAATTGAACCAAACTGTATTTCAAATGAAAAATGTAACCACAGAGAGACAGAAAAGAACCAGCCCGCAGAACTTGGATACACAGCACTCACTCTAAAGACGAAAGGAGGCCAGGTGCTGCGGCTCACTCCTGTAATCCCAGCACCTTGGGAGGCCAGGATGGGTGGATCACGAGGTCAGGAGTTCAAGACCAGCCTGGCCAACATGGCAAAACCCCGTCTCTACTAAAAACACAAAAATTAGCTGGGCGTGGTGGTGCACACCTATAATCCCAGCTACTCGGGAGGCTGAGGCAGGAAAATCACTTGAACCCGGGAGGTGGAGGTTGCAGTGAGCCGAGGTTGCGCCACTGCACTCCAACCTGGGTGACAGAACAAGACTCTGTCTCAAAAAAAAAAAAAAAAAAAAAAAAAGCCGGCTGTGGTGGTGGGCGCCTGTAATCCCAGCTACTCAGGAGGCTGAGGCAGAGAATTGCTTGACTGTGGGACGCGGAGGTTGCAGTAAGCCGAGATTTTGCCATCGCACTCCAGT
>NW_016828967.1:0-948 GCF_001698545.2 Rhinopithecus bieti | reverse complement strand
ATTAAACTATATTATGAATCTATAAATTATAAATATGATATGAATCAGCTAGAATATTTTAATATTCTGCAACTGAAGAAACGTATTTCTTAATTTGCAGGTTAGAATTAAAGAGAGGGAAAGATGTACTTCACAGCTGCTCCTCCAAAACATACAATCACACAGCATTTCACACTTCTTTGCAGCCATAGCTCCTTTTTGAATTGTACATTGTCAGCATCTCAAAAGAACCACATTGTTGTTATACAGATTTTGATATACTGAATCAAGGCATAAGTTGTGGTTTTCTCTAATTTTCTGTACATTATTTGCACAGTGTAGGTGGCCTTAAAGATTAAAGGGATTTTGTTTTGTTTTGATAATGAGAGTTAATCATAGCATTTTACAATCATCTGAGTTCTGTATAAAAGCTTTAATGAAAAATCGCTGAACAACAATGTAAAGCCCTTTAAAAACAAAGTTCCTTTCAGTGTAGGAAGGTCGTGATTTTTTATCTGTATTTACAGGAAGGAAAACAGCTCTGAAAATTGAAAATATTTTCATAACTCGGCCACAAAACTTGCTCTGACCTGAACTCATTTGGCCATGAAACTTGACCTTAACTGACATGGGGCTATGATTAGTCTTTATTCGTCCCGCTCTATGTAAATAACCATACATTTCTACACAGAGATATTAATGTATTTAATTACTGAAGCTGCCTTAGAGTGCTGCTGAAATATTCTGAATATTGAAGCACCTTTGACTCCAAGGGTTTCAGAAGAGGGATTGTGAGGTTATAAACTTTTCATTTTGAATTCTGATATATTGCTCTTTCACATTTCCTTCTGAAAATAATTGGTGAAATGTTCAGAACTCCTTGATATGAGAATTCTGAAATAGAGTTCAAACTTTAAATTAGAATTAACTAGCACCATATTCCTGTTTTTTCAGTTCCTGTTGAAATTC
>NW_016828966.1:0-943 GCF_001698545.2 Rhinopithecus bieti | reverse complement strand
TTCCTTTGGTCTATGTATCTGTTATGATACCAGTATAATGCTTTTGGTTACTGTAGCTTTGTAGTATAGTTTGAAGTCAGGTAGCACGATGCCTCCAGTTTTGTTCTTTTACTTAGGATTGTCTTGGCTATGTAGGCTCCTTTTGGTTCCATATGAAGTTTAAAGTAGTTTTTTCCAATTCTGTGAAGAACGTCAGTGGTAGCTTGATGGAGATAGCATTGAATCTGTAAATTACTTTGGGCAGTCTGGCCATTTTCATGATCTTGATTCTTCCTATCCATGAGCATGGAATATTTTCCCTTTGTGTCCTCTTTTATTTCCTTGAGCAGTGGATTGTAGTTCTCCTTGAAGAGGTCCTTCACATCCCTTGTAAGTTGTATTCCTAGGTATTTTATTCTCTCTAAGGCAGTTGTGAATGGGAGTTCACCCATGGTTTGGCTCTCTGTTTGTCTGTTATTGGTGTATAGGAGTGTGTGTTATTTTGCGTTGATTTTGTATACTGAGACTTTGCTGAAGTTGTTCATCAGGTTAAGGAGATTAGGGGCTGAGACGATGGGGTTTTCTAAATATACAATCATGTCATCTGCAAACAGAGACAATTTGACTTCCTCTCTTCCTCTTTAAATACCCGTTATTTCTTTCTCTTGCCTGATTTCTCTGGCCAGAACTTCCAATACTATGTTGAATAGGAGTGGTGAGAGAGGGCACCCTTGTCTTGTGCCAGTTTTAAAGGGAATGCTTCCAGTTTTTGCCCATTCGGTATGATATTGGCTGTGGGTTTGTCATAAATAGCTCTTACTATTTTGAGGTATGTTCCACTCATGTCTAACTTACTCAGAGTTTTAGCATGGAGGGCTGTTGAATTTTGTCGAAGGCCTTTTCTGCATCTATTGAGATAATGTGGTTTTGTCATTGGTTCTGTTTATGTGATGGATTATGTTTA
>NW_016828965.1:0-212 GCF_001698545.2 Rhinopithecus bieti | reverse complement strand
ACTGTAAATGTTTCTCTATTTGGAAAAGAGGTGTTTCTTTCTTTCTTTTTTTTTTTTTTTCCAGACGTGATTAAGTTAAAAATCTTGGAATGGGAGTTTTATCCTGTATTATCGGGGGATGGGGGGGTGCTAAATGCAATTATAAATGTCCTTATAGGCCGGGCGCGGTGGCTCAAGCCTGTAATCCCAGCACTTTGGGAGGCCGAGACGGG
>NW_016828964.1:0-951 GCF_001698545.2 Rhinopithecus bieti | reverse complement strand
CGCCGCCGCTGTGCCGCGCCTGCCCCCTCCCCGCCCGCCACTGGGGCAGGGACAGCGGGCCCAGGTCTGACCTCGGGTCTCGGGCACTGTCGACGTGGGCAGAGACACGGCCGCAGGGTCCTGGGGCTCGCTCGCTAGCCTCTGCCCGGCACACATGGACTTGAGCATCTGGAAGACGGCGAGGGGCGCCACGTTCAGCTTCACCAGGTCCACCAGGATCCTGGCGGGGACAGACGTGGGGCCGGTGAGCCCTCTCCGCTTGGCGCGGCCACCTCCCTGAAGACCCGACAAGGACGGGGACGGGGGGCGCGGGGGGCTCCTCCCGACCAGTGGGACCGGGGGACCCGGAGAGCAGAGATCGGGGTGTCTGGCGAGGATGCGGCCCCCTACCGCCCCGCTCACTTGAACACGTCGGGGTCAATGGCGCCGCCCGCCGCCTGCGCCAGCTCGTACAGCTCCATCTCCTCATCTGCGGCTCAGCACCTTCTTCCGCCGCAGCGCCACCTTCTGCCGGGCCGCCTCCAACCCCGCGGGCGCCCCCGACCCCGGCCCAGGCCCTAGGCCCTGCGCCGCCATCCGCGCGGCCCGAGAAAAGGTGCGCCCCCGCCGCGCTCTCCCTGCAGCGCCAGCGTCCTGCCTCCCAGGCGGCCCCGGCGCCCCCGCGGGAGCGGCGGGAGGGCGGGCCAGGGACGGGGCCGGCTCCGCGGTGTCATTGGAGTCCAACAGTTACTGGGCGCTCAATGTGTGCTGAGCGGCGCGCTAGGGGTCGGGGGTGGCATGGCGGACTGCAGGGGCCCGCTGCTTGGCGGTCAGGGCCTCCCTGACAGACTGCATTGATCGTGCTCGCTTAGGTGGCAGCACCCAGCCCAGTGCTAGGCATACATTGGGCGCTCAGTAAATGCCTCTTACAAGAAAGTGTGCAATTTTTTGGTCCGCGCCGGTGCACCACTA
>NW_016828963.1:0-451 GCF_001698545.2 Rhinopithecus bieti | reverse complement strand
GAAAGAAGCTTAAGGATAAACTGTTTTGTGATTTGTGAGTTCATCATTGAGAGTTACATGATTCTTTTCATGCAGAAGTTTGGTAGGACTGCTTTTGGGGAATCTGAGAAGGGATAATTTGGATCGCATTGAAGCCTATGGTGACAAAGGAAATATCCTCAGATAAAATCTTGGAAGAATAATTCAGAGCAACTTCTTCATGATGTGTGAATTCATCTCACATAGTTAAACAGCTCTTTTCATTGAGAAGTTTGCTAACACTTTTTTCATGGGATATTCCAGAGGGCATTGAAGAATACGATGAAAAAGGAAATATCCTCAGATAAAAACTGGAAGGAAGCTTTCTGAGAAACATTTTGTGATGTGTGAATTCACCTCACAGAGTTACACCATTCTCTTCATGGAGCAGTTTGGTATGGTAGCCCTGTTTTGGGGATTCTGAGAAGGGATA
>NW_016828962.1:0-3323 GCF_001698545.2 Rhinopithecus bieti | reverse complement strand
ATGAAAATATTCTCCAATATTAATCTTAACTTTTAGAAGCTTTATATTTTTATTGTAGAAGACAGCACCATAGCTGTAGTGGTGGGATATTGTATTTGAGGGACAATAGTGCCTAGGGGCTGGAGGAAGAAAGTGTCAGAGCCATCAAGAACAAGGGCATTCACTTAGGGCCCCCTTCCCTCCCCAACTGACAGTCTGAACTCACAGTTCCATCTTCACTTCCCTGTCTCAGCTTTCAGTTTTTTAATTTTCTAGCTGAGATGAGACGGCTATTCTCTCATGGAGGGACTCGCAGATTAGAATTCAGAGGATGCTGACCACGTGGGCACTGGAGGTGGACTAGAGTAGGTGTCTTTATGCCCTTTTCCTTGATAACCTTCTCCACTGGCTCTGTGCTCCTTAGACTGTCCATTAGTGCATGTTTGCATATGTCCCTGCATGCATTACTTCTTTAAAATACATGTATAGCCAGGTGCAGTAGCTCACGCCTGTAATCCTAGCACTTTGAGAAGCCGAGGCAGGTGGATCACTTGAGGTCTGGAGTTAGATACCAGTCTTGGGCTCACTGGTGTCAGCAGCAAATCAGATCCCTCACAGTGTCTCTTCTTTCTGTTTCCCAGCACTGCATCAGTGGAGGAGGGTTCTTCCCAGAGGGCAAGCCCTGTCAGTGTGGAGACTTCTCTGCCTTTGACTGGAATGGATATGGAGCTCACATTCGGAGGAGCTGCAGTCAGGAGATAATGGTGGCAGCTGTACTCTTGTTCTATAGATGAGAGAGAGCTCTGCGGTGTCGGGGTGAGAACCCATCTTCCAACCCCAGCTATTGGGAGACAGAAAAACCGGAATTCTAACAAGGAGGAGAAGAGACTAAATTACATCAATCTGCAACTCTATGTTTCTTTGAATTCTTTTTATAAATTGGCTGATGTATTGAGGGATTTTTGAAAGAATACCTATGGTTCTGGTGAATTCCACATCGGATATTCTGGGCCTGTACAGTGGCTAGGAAGAGCCTATTGAATAAAAATAAGTGTTCACTTCAGTAACACGTATACTAAAATTGAAACAATACAGAGAAGATTAGCAAAAAGATATAAAAAACTGAAAATAAAAGACATTCTGGGCCAGGGATGGTGGCTCATGCCTGTAATCCCAGCACTTTGGGAGGCCGAGGCTGGTGGATTGCCTGAGGTCAGGAGTTTGAGACCAGCCTGGGAAGTATGGCAAAACTTCATCTTTAAAAGAAGTACAAAAATTAGCTAGGCAGTAATGTGTGCCTGTAGTCCCAGCTCCTCAGGAGGCTGAGGTGGAAGGATGGCTTGAGCCAGAGGGGCAGAGGTTGCAGTGAGCCAAGATCTCACCACTGCACTCCAGCTTGGGTGACAGAGCCAAACTCTATCTCAAAAAAAAAAAAAAAAAAAAAAAAGAGAAAAAAAAAAATTTCTGGGTTTGGAATTTCAAGTGTCATCTGTCCCAGAGCACAAGTATGTTTCTGTTTTTAGGAGATTCCTGAACTGGATTTAAGGACAATAGAAAATGTTTCATGTTAATTCTTCCTAATGCACCTTTATTAGCTAATTAAATAAAGCCTTCAATATAAACGTGTTAAAGAAGATAAACAGAAGATAGAAGGCACAACCACCCATTTCTTTTCTTCTTCCAGCTTTAGCAGTCAGGGTAGTCTCCCCAGAGGTGCATGTGCCTGGCCACATCTGGAATCCCAACTCCAGTTGCTTACTAAAAAGGAGAGACGGCCAGGTGTGGTGGCTCACACCTGTAATCCCAGCACTTTGGGAGGCTGAAGCAGGTGAATCATGAGGTCAGGAGTTTGAGACCAGACTAGACAATATGGTGAAACTCCATCTCTACTACAAATACAAAAATTAGCCAGGTGTGGTGGTGTGCACCTGTAGTCCTGGCTACTCAGGGGCTGAGGTAGGAGAATCACTTGAACCCAGGAGGTGGGGGTTGCAGTGAGCCAAGATTGCAACACTGCACTCCAGCCTGCATGACAGCAATACTGCATCTCAAAAAAAAAAAAAAAAAAAAAAAAGGAGAGCCAGGCATTCCAATCAGGTCTCAAACAGGACGCTGACTACAGCATTCCTAAGCTGGTGAAGAGGGCTCGGATATTTTATAGTGTTTTTGGCTCCATGCCATGTAGGGTGGCTCATGAGGTCAAGAGATCAAGACCATCCTGGCCAACATGGTGAAATTAGCCTGGCGTGGTGGCAGGCACCTGTCATCCCAGCTACTCAGGAGGCTGAGGCAGGAGAATCACTTGAACCCGGGAGGTGGAGGTTGCAGTGAGCTGAGATTGTGCCATTGCACTCCAGCCTGGGCAACAGAGAGAGACTGCGTCTCAAACAAAACAAAACAAACAAACAAAAAAAGTGTTTTGCTCCAAATGCAAATCTAATCATAACATTTCCCAAACCCATTACCACTCTTTTTCTCCATTGCTCCCTGTGGACTAGAGCATTGGTTCTCAAATGGGATGGGAGGTAGGAGATGTAGGGGTGATTTTACCTCTCAGATAGGGTTGCCAGATTTAGCAAATAAAGATATGGAAGGCCAACTTAAATTTGCATTTCAGATAAACAATCGATAGTATTTTTAGTATGTTTGTCCCACGCAATATTTTACCTGGCAACCCTACATCTAGGGAGCATTTGGCAATGTCTGGAGACACTGTAACCAGTGGTGGAGGGCCTGGCAGGAGCGCTACCGAAATCTAGTGAGTAGAGGCTGGAGATGCTGCGAAACACCTTATACTGCACAAGACATCCATGCTCCACAACGAAGAATGATCTGATCTGAAATGCCAGCTGTGCTGCCATTGAGAAACAGAGAATTTTGTTTAAATTCTATAGAATGGAAGTCATGAAGCCCTGACAGCTGAAGGCAATAAAGAACCTTTTTTTTTTTGAGACGGAGTCTTGCTCTGTCACTCAGGCTGGAGTGCAGTGGCGAGATCTCTGCTTGCTGCAACCTCCACCTCCCAGGTTCATGCCATTCTGCTGCCTCAGCCTCCCGAGTAGCTGGGACTACAGGTGCCCACCACCATGCCCAGCTAATTTTTTTGTATTTTTAGTAGAGAAGGGGTTTCACTGTGTTAGCCAGGATGGTCTTGATCTGACCTCGTGATTTGCCCGCCTCAGCCTCCCAAAGTGCTGGTATTACAGGGGTGAGCCACTGCACCTGGCCCAAGAACATTGAGGCATGGTGGCTCACGCCTGTAATCCCAGCACTTTGGGAGGCTGAGGGTGGGTGGATAGCCTGAGGTCAGGAGTTTGAGACCAGCCTGGCCAACATGGTGAAAC
>NW_016828961.1:0-1769 GCF_001698545.2 Rhinopithecus bieti | reverse complement strand
TTTTTTTTTTGTTGAGACGGAGTCTCCCTCTGTCAGCCAGGCTGGAGTGCAGTGGCCGAATCTCAGCTCACTGCAAGCTCCACCTCCCGGGTTTATGCCATTCTCCTGCCTCAGCCTCCCGAGTAGCTGGGACTACAGGCGCCCACCACCTCGCCCGGCTAGTTTTTTGTATTTTTTAGTAGAGACGGGGTTTCACCGTGTTAG
This sequence comes from Rhinopithecus bieti, assembly GCF_001698545.2. NCBI lineage: Eukaryota > Metazoa > Chordata > Mammalia > Primates > Cercopithecidae > Rhinopithecus > Rhinopithecus bieti. Next base: position 1,565 of record NW_016828961.1, on the reverse strand, counting down.
CCAGGATGGTCTCGATCTCCTGACCTCGTGATCCGCCCGTCTCGGCCTCCCAAAGTGCTGGGATTACAGGCTTGAGCCACCGCGCCCGGCCAAAATAAATTTTCAAAGTCCTTTTATATTTATCCGTTTTGCTGTGTGCTTGATAGTCCTTTGCTCTGCAGTCCCTCGCCCCTCAAAAGAGACACTATCATAAAATAAAGACTTTGGGGGTATTGGCCGGGCACAGTGGCTCACGCCTGTAATCCCAGCACTTTGGGAGTCCGAGACGGGCAGATCACAAGGTCAGGAGATCGAGACCATCCTGACTAATATGGTGAAACCCCGTCTCTACTAAAAATACAGAAAATTAGCCTTGCGTGGTGGCGGGTGCCTGTAGTCCCAGCTACTCGGGAGGCTGAGGCAGGTGAATGGCGTGAACCCGGGAGGTGGAGCTTGCAGTGAGCTGAGATCGTGCCACTGCACTCCAGCCTGGGTGACAGAATGAGACTCCGCCTCAAAAAAAAAAAAGACTTTGGAGGTATTATGAAACAGCTGTGCGCATATCTAATGGCAGGGTACACCCTCATAGACAACAAACATCAACATTATTTTTAAATTAGTTACTAAACTTAATCAGATTGTGCAATGCCAAGTCATGTTGAACAAACAAGATTTTCTCTGTATTGATGAACTTCCAAAATGAAAAGAAATTGAGATTCATGAGTATTTCATTGATTTTACAGTTTGACTTAAGTAAAAAAGATACTTTTAATCTGAAATGTGATGCACTGATTTAAGAGATTTTTGAAGGCAAACCTATGAGCATGAGCTGAGATGGGGGAAAATGGGGATAAATTAAAAGGTGAACAGCCAGGACTTGGGGTTGAAACAGCACAAGTATTATTGATGCCATTTATGGCACAATTTTTTTTTTTAATATAGTTTCACTCTTGTTGACCAGGCTGGAGTGCAATGGCACAATCTTGGCTCACCACAACCACACCTCCCAGGTTCAAGCAATTCTGCCTCAGCCTCCTGAGTAGCCGGGATTACAGGCATGTGCCACCATGCCCAGCTAATTTTTGTATTTTTACTGGAGATGGAGGTTTCTCCATGTTGGTCAGGCTGGTCTTGAACTCCTGACCTCAGGTGATCCACTCACCTCGGCCTCCCAAAGCGCTGGGATTATAGGTGTGAGTCACCACACCTGGAAGATTGGGATTTTTGTTTGTTTTGAGACAGAGTCTCACTCTCGCCCAGGCTGGAGTACAGTGGTGTAATCATAGCTCACTGTAGCCTCGACCTCCTGGGTTCTAGTGATCCTCCCACCTCAGCCTCCCAGGTAGCTGGGACCACAGGCATGCAGCACCACATCCAGCTAATTTTTTTTTTTTTTTTTTAAACGGAATCCCACTCTGTTGCCCATGCTGGAGTGCAGTGGCACAACCTCGACTCACTGCAACCTCTGCCTCCCGGGTTCAAGCAATTCTCATGCCTTAGCCTCCCAAGTAGCTGGGATTATAGGTGCCCCTCACCATGCCTGGCTAATTTTTTTTTTTTTTTTTTTTTGTATTTTAGTAGAGACA
>NW_016828960.1:0-1506 GCF_001698545.2 Rhinopithecus bieti | reverse complement strand
TGCCTGCCTCTGCTGCTGGAACATAAATGCCAAGAGTGCCGGGACCTCTGTGTGTTGGAGTCACTTTCATCTCCCATATTCAGAGAACAGACCCAGCACTTAGTGTGTGCCCAAGACCATCCACTGCATGGGTAGAGAGATCAACCCTCCTCATGTGCCAGGGGAAAGTTTCCTGAGGTGGGAAACCTTCAGTGCTAGCCAGGAAAGTCGCAGTCAGAGACAGGGACAAGCTGGTCACTCTGTGTGTGAGTAAAGAAATGAATGGATGATGGCACTGTCGACAGTTGTTCTTATGACACTCACTGATGCCAAGTACTGGACGGGTACACTATGTACATTAGTTTCTCTATGGACAGAAGCTCCACCATGACAACATTAGCGTTATTTTCTTTTTTCTTTTTTTTTTTTTAGAGACAGGGTCTCACTGTCACCTAGGCTGGGGTATAGTGGTGCAATCACAGCTCACTGCAGCATCGACCTCCCAGGCTCAAGCGATCTTCCCACCTCAGTCTCCCAAGTAGTTGGGACTACAGACGTGCACCACCACACTCAGCTAGTTTATTTATTTATTTTTGTAGAGATGGGCGTTGCTATGTTGCCCAGGCTGGTCTCGAACTCCTGGGCTCAGGTGATCCTCCCACCTCAGCCTCCCACGTAGCTGGGACTACAGTTGTGTCCACCATGCTTGTAGCCTTATTTTCTTAATGGGAAAGAGGATCTGAGAGAAGGGATGCTATGTACCCAAAGGGTTTCGCCTGCAGCACGCTGCCTCCTCCCCGGGAAAGCAAGGCGTGCACACTGGAATCGGACGACAAAAACAAAGTCATCTACAGTTCATGGGCACGCTGCAAAGAAGGGAGATGTTAAACTCCCAAAAGCAGCAGACAGCCCCCACCAGGAAGAGACATACTTGTGAAAATCAAAGGAAGGCTAAAGCATGAGAATCGCTTGAGCCCAGGAGGTTGAGGCTGCAGTGGGCTGAGATTGTGCTACTGCACTCCAGCCTGGGTGACAGAGACCTTGTCTGAAAAAATAAAACTTCAAGGGAGGCCAGGTGTGGAGGCTCACGCCTGTAATCCTAGCACTTTGGGATGCTGAGGTAGGAGCATCGCTTGAGCCCAGGAGCTTAAGATCTGTCTGGGCAATATAGCACGACCCCATCTCTACAAAAATTTTTTTAAAGTAGCTGCATGTGATGGCATGCACCAGTAGTCCCAGCTACTAGGGAGGCTGAGGCAGGAGAATCGCTTGAGCCCAGGAGGTGGAGACTGCAGTGAGCCATGATGGTGCCACTGTGCTCCAGCCTGGGCAACAGAGCAAGACCCTATGTCAAAAATAAAGTACCAAGGGAGATGATTACACAGTGCCTGGCACACTGTAGGGTCTCCAAAAAGTAAACCTTTTCTATCCATCAGCTTCCTCTTCTCTCTAGCATGAAATTGCATATGTAAAGTTGAAAAAAGGGAGATATGTATCTTTTAAAAAGGTAGTAATGTTGATGACTTA
>NW_016828959.1:0-1503 GCF_001698545.2 Rhinopithecus bieti | reverse complement strand
CCTCCCAAAGTGCTGGGATTACAGGCTTGAGCCACCGCGCCCGGCCTAGAACTTTTAACCTAATTTTAAAATCCCTGATTTACCCTACTCTTATTAAAAAGTTCAAATTTTGTTAAATACATTTTTTCTTTTTTTTTTTAATTAAAAATTGTTTACTTTCTTTCATAGAGATGAGGTCTCACTATGTTGCCCAGGCTAGTCTCGAAACCCTGGGCTCAAGCGATCCTCCCGCCTCAGCCTCCCAAAGTGCTCAGATTACAGGCATGAGCTAATGAGGCATGAGTGCTCAGCCAATATATTCTAATTAGTTTAAAAATAAATGTTAGTCTTATATTTGAAAAAATATAAATAGCCTTAAAGGAAATTTATTAACTTAGACCAGGGCTCTCAACCAGAAGTAGTTCACTATTTTGGATCAGCTGGTTTTGAAAATATTTTATTTTGATAGGCTTATCTACATGAGAAAGATATAATCTTCAGAAATAAAGGAATTAAATGGAGTAAAACACTAGTTAAAATAAGAGTTTAAAATGCAAGAAGGAATAAAATATAGATGATAAAATAAAATTGTGGAAAATAAAATGTGTTCTCACCTGTCCATCCATCACTCCCAACAAAGCAGACTCCATCCACTGTACAGGTTCAATGAAATAAGATGTACATTGAGCTTGCCTCCCTGTGGTAAGCATGAAAGATGGTGTCATTCTCTTGCGTGCAAAGGCTATAGGTCCACTTCCTTCATGGTGATCCAGAATACTAGAACTTCGAAATAATGATCGCCTGCAACCCCCAAACAAACAAAAACATTAATGACTTCCAAAAGGATGAAAACGTGGATTAAATGTGCAGTATTTCTTTTTTGTTTGTTTGTTTGTTTCAGACAGAGTCTCACTCTGTCGCCCATGCTGGAGTACAGTGGTGTGATCACCGCTCACTGCAACCTCCCCCTCCTGGGTTCAACTGATTCTCCCACCTCAGCCTCCCGAGTAGCTGGGATTACAGCCATCTGCCACCATGCCCAGAGATGGGGTTTCACCACTTTTTTTTTTTTTTTTCAGACGGAGTCTTGCTCTGTCACCCAGGCTGGAGTGCAGTGGCCAGATCTCAGCTCACTGCAAGCTCCGCCTCCTGGGTTCACGCCATTCTCCTGCCTCAGCCTCCCAAGTAGCTGGGACTACAGGTGCCCACCACCAAGCCCAGCCAGTTTTTTTGTATTTTTAGTAGAGAGGGGGTTTCACCGTGTTAGCCAGGATGGTCTCGATCTCCTGACCTCGTGATCCGCCCGCCTCGGCCTCCCAAAGTGCTGGGATTACAGGCATGAGCCACCACGCCCGGCCGGGGTTTCACCACTTTGGCCAGGCTGGTCTCAAACTCCCAACCTCAGGTGATCTGCCTGCCTGGGCCTCCCAAAGTGCTGGTATTACAGGCGTGAGCCACCGCACCCGGCAAAATGTGCGATATTGCTTAGAGGACAAAATAATGTAACACTGATTATGCTACTTA
>NW_016828958.1:0-747 GCF_001698545.2 Rhinopithecus bieti | reverse complement strand
CCACCCATCCATCCACCCATCCATCCATCCACCCATCCCTCCACCCATCCATCCATCCACCCATCCATCCACCCATCCATCCACCCATCCATCCACCCACCCATCCATCCACCCATCCATCCCTCCACCCATCCCTCCACCCATCCCTCCATCCACCCATCCATCCATCCACCCATCCCTCCACCCATCCATCCACCCATCCATCCACCCATCCATCCATCCATCCATCCCTCCACCCATCCATCGACTCATCCACTTTCCCACTCACTCACTGACTCGTCCATCCACTCATCCATCTACCCACCCAACCATCCACTCACCATCCACCCATTCACCTGTTTATCCATCCCCTCCAGCCACTTACCACTCACTCACCCACTCATCCATCCATTTACTCACCCCTCCATCCACGTACCCACTCATTCATCTATTCATCCATCCTCCACCTACTCACCCACTCACTAACCCACTCACCCATTCATCCATCTTTTCATCCACCCGCCCAACCATCCACTCACCCACCCATCCATCAATTCATCTATCCCATCCACAAACACCCCACTTACTACTCACTCACCCACTCATCCATCCATTTACTCACCCCTTCACCCATCCACCCACTCATCCATCTATTTATCCATCCCATCCACCCACTCACCCACTCACCTACTCTCACCCACTCATCCATCCACTCATCTATTCGTCCACCCAACAATCCACCCACCCAACCATCCACTTACCCATCCA
>NW_016828957.1:0-202 GCF_001698545.2 Rhinopithecus bieti | reverse complement strand
GGGCCCTCGCCGCGATGCCGGAGAAGAGGCCCTTCGAGCGGCTGCCTGCCGATGTCTCCCCCATCAACTACAGCCTTTGCCTCAAGCCCGACTTGCTGGACTTCACCTTCGAGGGCAAGCTGGAGGCCGCCGCCCAGGTACAGCGACCCTCGGGCGCCGGGGCAAGCTGCGGGGCGAGCAGTTAGGCCGCGCCCGCGGGCTG
>NW_016828956.1:0-471 GCF_001698545.2 Rhinopithecus bieti | reverse complement strand
AAAAAAAAAAAAAAAAGGAAAAGAAAAAAAGAAAGAAAAAAAAGAAAAGAAAAAGAAAATATTCTCAGATTAGAAGTAGAAAGCATCTTTCTGAGATACTCCTTTGTGATGTGTGAATTCATCTCACAGAGTTACACCATTCTGTTCATTGAGAAGTTTGCTCATGCTGTTTTCATAGAATCTGCAGTAGGATATTTGAGAGCTCATTGAAGCCTATGATGACAAAGGAAATATTCTCAGATAAAACCAAAAGGAAATTTTCTGAGAAACTGCTTTGTGATGAGTGAACCCATCTCACAGAATTACACTGTTCCCTTCATTGAGAAGCTTGCTAATACTGTTTTCTTTGAATCTTCAATGGAATATTTCGTAGCACATTGAAGCTTTTGGAGATAAAGGAAATATCCTCATACAAAAACTAGAAAGAAGCTTTCTGAGAAACTGATTTGTGATGTGTTAATTCACCTAACA
>NW_016828955.1:0-943 GCF_001698545.2 Rhinopithecus bieti | reverse complement strand
CATCACCATCACCATCACCACTATCAGCACCACCATCACACCACCACCATCATCACCACCACCATCACCTACATCAACAACACCATCACCAGCACTACTATCACCACCACCACCACCACCACCACCATCACACCACCACCATCATCACCACCATCAGCAACACCATACCACCACCACCACCATTACCACCATCATCATGACCACTGCCATCAACATCACCACCACCACCACCACCACCACCATCATCACCATCACCACTACCATCACCACTGCCACCACTACCATCATGACCATCACCACCATCATCACCACCACCATTACTGCCATCACCACCACCACCACCATCACCATCACCATCACCACCACCACCACTACCATCATCATCACCATCACCACCATCATCACCACCACCAGCATTACCACCACAACCACCATCACCACCACCATCACCACCAATCACTACCATCACCACCACTACCACCATCACCACCACCATTGCCACCACCATCACCGTCACCACCATCACCACCACCATCACCACCACCACCATCACCACCATCATCACCATCACCACTATCACTATCACCACGATGATCACCACCATCACCGTCACCACCATTATAACCACTGCCATCACCAGTACCATCATCATCACCACCATTACCACCAGCATCACCACCAGCATCGTCACCACCACCACTGCCACCATGATCGCCACCATCACCACCACCATTGCCACCACCATCACCACCACCACCATCACCATCACCACCATCACCACCACCACCACCACCACCATCATCACCATCACCACCACCACCATTGCCACCATCACCACCACCCCCACCACCACCAGCGCCCCCACCACCACCCCCACCCCCCTCACCATCACCACCATCTCCACCATCACCACCACCACCATCATCCCCATCACCATCACCAC
>NW_016828954.1:0-476 GCF_001698545.2 Rhinopithecus bieti | reverse complement strand
AAATATCCTCATTTAAAACGAGAAAGGATTTTCTGGGAAACTGCTTTGTGATGTGTGAATTCATCTCACAGAGTTACACTGTTCTTTACATTGAACAGTTTGATAACACCGTTTCGTGGAATCTGCAATAGCATATTTTGGATCGCAATGAAGCCTATGGTGACAAAGGAAATATTCTCAGATAAAAACTAAAAAGATGCGTTCTTTGTAACTGCTTTGTGATGTTTGAATTCATCTCACAGAGTTACACTTTTGTTTTTATTGAGCAGTTTGCTAACACTGTTTTCTTGGAATCTGCAATGGGATATTTCAGAGCACATTGAAGCTTATGATGCCAAAGGAAATTTCCTCAGACAGAAACAAGAAAGAAGCTTTCAGAGAAACTTCTTTGTGATTTGTGAATTCATCTCACAGAGTTACACTTTAATTTTCATGGAGCACTTCGGTAGCACTGTTTTAGGGGAATCTGAGAAGGG
>NW_016828953.1:0-745 GCF_001698545.2 Rhinopithecus bieti | reverse complement strand
GAGAGGGGGGAAGAAAGAAGGGAGGGAGGAAGGAAGGAGGGAGAACGGAGGGGGGAGGGAGGGAGAAGGAAGAAGGGAGGGAGGTGGAAGGAGGGATGGGGGAAGGAAGAAGGGAGGGGAAAGGAAGGGAGGTGGGAAGGAGAAAAGAGGGAGGGAGGAAGAGGAGGGAAGAAGGAGGGAGGGGAAAGGAGGGAGGGGTAAGGAGGGAGGGAAAGGGAAGGAAGGGAGGGGGAAAGAGGGATGTAGGAAGGAGAAAGGAGGGAAGAAGGAGGGAGGGGGAAGGAAGGAGGGAGGAAGGAGGGAGGGAAGGGGAAGGAAGGAAGAGGAAGGGAAGAGGGGAGGGAGAGAGAAGGAAGAAGGAAGGTGGTAAGGAGGGAGGATGGCAGAAGGAAGGAAAGAGGGAGGGAGGAAAGAAGGAGGGAGGGGAAGGAAAAAGGAAGGAGGGAAGGGTAAGGAAGAAGGAAGGTGGGAAGAAGGGTGGGGGAAGGGAAGGAGGGAGGGGAAGAAGGATGGAAAGAGAAGAGGAAAGGAGAAGGGAGGGAGGGGGAAAGAAGAGAGGAGGAAGGAAGGAGGGAGGGGGAAAGAAGGAGGATGGGAGTGGGGAAGGAAGGAGGAAGGAAGGATAGAGGTAGGAAAGAAGGTAGGAGAAGGGGGAAGGAAGGAGGGAAAGGGTAAGGAGGTAGGGAGGGGAGAGGAAGGAGGGAGGGAGAAAAGAAAGAGGGAGAAGGGGAAGGAAGGAGGGAGG
>NW_016828952.1:0-8329 GCF_001698545.2 Rhinopithecus bieti | reverse complement strand
GCTCTTTATAACTATTCTAATAATCTATGCAATGGTTAAATCTAGTGTGGAAATTTTCATTCTTAAAGTGAAGTGATGGTGGCTGGCAAGATGGCTGAATAGGAACAACTCTGGTCTGCAGCTCCCAGTGAGATCAACACTGAAGGTCAGTAATTACTGCATTTCCAACTGAGGTCCCAAGTCATCTCATTGGGACTGTTTAGACAGTGGGCTTAGCCCACGGAGGGTGAGCTGAAGCAGGGTGGGGCAAGGGAAGGAAGGGCAAGGGATTGGCAAGTCCCTCCGCTGGACAAGGGAAGCCCTGAGGAACAGTGCACTCCAGCCCAGATACAACGCTTTTTCCATGGTCTTCGCAACACACAGACCAAGAAATTCCCTCAGGTGTCTATATCAGTAGGGCCCTGGATTTCAAGCACAAAACTGGGCAGCCATTTGGGCGGACACTGAGCTAGCTGTGGGAGTTTTTTTTTTTTTTTTTTTTTTGTACCTCAGTGGTGCCTGGAATGCCAGTGAGACAGAACCATTTACTCCCTTGGAAAGGGGGCTGAAGCCAGGGAGCCAAGTGGTCTAGCTCAGCAGATCCCACTCCCATGGAGCCCAGCAAGTGAAGATCCACTGGCTTGAAATTCTCACTGCCAGCACAGCAGTCTGAACTCAACCTGGGACACTTGAGCTTGGTCAGGGGTAGGGTATCCGCCATTAGTGAGACTTGAGTAGGTTGTTTTCCTCTCACAGTGTAAAAAAACCACTGAGAAGTTTTAACTGAGTGGAACCCACCACAGCTCTGCAAAGCCATTGTAGCCAGAATGTCCCTCTAGATTTCTCCTCTCTGGGCAGGGTGTCACTGAAAGAAAAGCAGCAGCCCCACTCAGGGGCTTGTAAATCAAACTCCTATCTCCCTGGGACACAGCATCTGGAGGAAGGGCCAGCTGTGGGTGCAGCTTCAACAGACTTAAATGTTCCTGCCTGCTGGCTCTGAAGAGAGCAGCAGATCTCCCAGCACAGTGCTCGAGCTCTGTTAAGGAACAGACTGCCTCCTCAAGTGGGTCCTGGACCCCCATGCCTCCTGGCTGGGAGACACCCTCCAGAAGGGGATGATAGACACCTCATACAGGAGAGCTATAGCTGGCATCTGGCGGGTGCTCCTCTGAGACGAAGCTTCCAGAGGAAGAACAGGCAGCAATCTTTGCTGTTCTGCAGCCTCTGCTGCTAATACCCAGGAAAATAGGGTCTGAAGTGGGCCTCCATCAATCCATTAAACTCCAGCAGACCTGCAGCAGAAGGGCCTGACTGATAGAAGGAAAACTAACAAACAGAAAGGAATTGCATCAACATCAACAAAAAGGATGTCCACACAGAAACCTCACCCGAAGGTCACCAACATCAATGATCAAAAGCAGAAAAAAAAAAAAAGGCACAAAAAGGCTGAAAATTCCAAAAATTAGAATACCTCTTTTCCTCCAAAGGATCACAACTCCTCCCCAGCAAGGGAACAAAATGGGACAGAGAATGAATTTGATAAACTAACAGAAGTAGGCTTCCAAAGGTAGATAATAACAAACTCCTCTGAGCTAAAGGAGCATGTTCTAAACCAATGCAAGGAAGCTAAGAACCTTGAAGAAAGGTTAGAAAAATTGCTAACTGGAATAGCTAGTTTAGAGAAGAGCATAAATGACCCAATGGAGCTGAAAACACAGCAGAAGAACTTCGTGAAGCATACACAAGTATCAATAGGTGAATTGATCAAATGGAAGAAAGAATATCAGAGATTGAAGATCAACTTAATGAAAGAAAGCATGAAGACAAGATTAGAGAAAAAAGAATTAGAAGAAACAAATGAACCCTCCAAGAATTATAGGACTACGTGAAAAGACCAAACCTATGTTTGATTGGTGTATCTTAAAGTGATGGGGAAAATGAATCAAGTTGGAAAACACTCTTCAGAATATAATCCAGGAGAACTTCCCCAATCTAGCAAAACAGGCCAACATTAAAATTCAGAAAATACAGAGAACACCACAAAGATAATGTTTGAGAAGAGCAACCCCATGACACATAATTGTCAGATTCATCAAGGTTGAAATGAAGGAAAATATGTTAAGGGCAGCCAGACAGAAAGGTCAGGTTACCCACAAAGGGAAGCCCATCAGACTAACAGTGGATGTCTGGGCAGAAACCCTACAAGCCAGTAGAGAGTGGGGGCCAACGTTCAACATTCTTAAAGAAAATAATTTTCAACCAGTAATTTAGTATCCAGCCAAACTAAGTTTCGTAAGTGAAGGAGAAATCAAATCCTTTACAGGCAAGCAAATGCTGAGAGATATTGTCACCACCAGGCCTGACTTACAAGAGCTCCTGAAGGAAGCACTAAATATGGAAAGGCAAAACCAGTACCAGCCACTGCAAAATTGTAAAGACCANCGTTCAACATTCTTAAAGAAAATAATTTTCAACCAGTAATTTAGTATCCAGCCAAACTAAGTTTCGTAAGTGAAGGAGAAATCAAATCCTTTACAGGCAAGCAAATGCTGAGAGATATTGTCACCACCAGGCCTGACTTACAAGAGCTCCTGAAGGAAGCACTAAATATGGAAAGGCAAAACCAGTACCAGCCACTGCAAAAATTGTAAAGACCATCAACACTATGAAGAAACTGAATTAACAAATGGGCAAAATTAGCAGCTAGCATCATAATGACAGGATCAAATTCACACATATCAATATTAATATTAAATGTAAATGGGCTAAATGTCCCAATTAAAAGACACAGACTGGCAAATTTGATAAAGAGTCAAGACCAATCGGTGTGTTGTATGCAGGAGACCCTTCTCATGTGGAAAGGCACAAGTAGGCTCAAAATGAAGGAATGGAGGAAAATTCACCAAGAAAATGGAAAGCAAAAAAAATGCAGGGTTGCATTCCTAGTCTCTAATAAAACAGACTTTAAACCAACAAATATAAAAAAAGACAAAGAAGGGAATTACATAATGGTAAAGGGATCAATGAAACAAGAAGAGCTAACTATCATAAATATATATGCACCCAATACAGGAGCACCAAGATTCATAAAGCAAGTTCACAGAGACCTACAAAGAGACTTAGACTCCCACACAATAATAGTGGGAGAATTTAACACCCCACTGTCAATATCAGACAGATCAATGAGAGAAAATCAACAAGAATATTCAGGACTTGAACTCAGCTCTGGACCAAGGGGATCTAATAGACATCTACATAATTATCCACCCCAAATAAACAGAATATACATTCTTCTTAGCACCACATCACACTTATTCTAAAATTGAGCACATAATTGGAAGTAAAGCACTCCTCAGCAAATGCAAAAGAAGGGAAATCATAACAAACAGTCTCTCAGACCACAGTGCAATCAAATAAGAATTCAGGATTAAGAAACTCACTCAAAACTGCTCAACTATGGAAACTGAACAACCTACTCCTGAATGACTACGGGCTACATAACGAAATGAAGGCAGAAATAAAAATGTTCTTTGAAACCAATGGGAAGAAAGACACACAAACCAGAATCTCTGGGACACAGCTAAAGCAGTGTTTGGAAGGAAATTTATACCACTAAATGTCCACAGGAGAAAGCAGGAAAGATCTAAAATTGACAAGCTAACATCGCAATTAAAAGAAGTAGAGAAGCAAGAGCAAACAAATTCAAAAGCTAACAGAAGACAAGAAATAACTAAGATCAGAGCAGAACTGAAGGAGATAGAGACATGAAAAACCCTTAAAAAAAATCAACAAATCCAGGGGCTGATTTTTTGATAAGATTTGCAAAACAGATAGACCACTAGCCAGACTAATAAAGAAGAAAGGAGAGAATAATCAAATAGACACAATAAAAAATGATAAACGGGATATCACCACTGATTTCACAGAAATACAAACTATCATCAGAAAATACTATAAACAACTCTACACAAATAAACTAGAAAACCTAGAAGAAATGGATAAATTCCTGGGCACATATATCCTCCCAAGACTTAACCAGGAAGAAGTTGAATCCCTGAATAGAACAATAACAAATTCTGAAATTGAGGTAGTAATTTATAGCCTACCAACGAAAAAAAGCCCAGGACCAGATGGATTCACAGCCGAATTCTATCAGAGGTACAAATGGAAACTGATACCATCCCTTCTGAAACTATTCCAAAAAATAGAAAAAGAGGGACTCCTGACTAAGTCATTTTATGAGGTCAGCATGATCCTGATACCAAAACCTGGCAGAGATACAACAAAAAAAGAAAATTTCAGGCCAATATCCCTCATGAACATCGATGCAAAAATCCTCAATAAAATACTGGCAAATTGAATCCAGCAGCACATCAAAAAGCTTATCCACCACAGTCAAGTCAGCTTTATCCCTGGGATGCAAGGCTGCTCCAACATACACAAATCAATAAATACAATCTATCACATAAACAGAAACAATGACAAAAACCACATGATTATCTCAATAGATGCAGAAAAGGCCTTTGATAAAATTTGACACCTCTTCATGCTAAAATGTCCCAAAACACTAGGTATTGATGGAACATATCTCAAAATAATAAGAGCTATTTATGATAAACCCACAGTCAATATTATACGGAATGAGCAAAAGCTGGAAGCATTCCCTTTGAAAACCAGTGCAAGACAAGGATGACCTCTCTCACGACTCCTATTTAACATAGTATTGGAAGTTCTGGCTAGGGCAATCAGGCAAGAGAAAGAAATAAAGCATATTCAAATAGGAAGAGAGGAAGTCAAATTGTCTCTGTTTGGAGATGGCATGATTGTATATTTAGAAAACCCCATCATCTCAGCCCAAAATTTCCTTAAGCTGATAAGCAAATTCAACAAAGTCTCAGGATACAAAATCAATGTGCTGCAAAATCACAAGCATTCCTATACACCGATAACAGACAAATGGCCAAATCATGAGTGAACTCCCATTCACAATTCCTACAAAGAGAATAAAATACCTAGGAATACAATTTACAAGGATGTGAAGGACCTCTTTAAGGAGAACTGCAAACCACTGCTCAAGGAAATAAGGGAGGACACAAACAAATGGAAAAACATTCCACGCTCATGGATAGGAAGAATCAATATTGTGAAAATAACCATATTGCCTATAGTAATTTATAGATTCAGTGCTATCCCCATCAAGCTACTATTGACTTTCTTCACAGAATTAGAAAAAACTATTTTAAATTTTACATGGAACCAAAAAAGAGTCTACATTGCCAAGACAATCCTAAGTGAAAAGAACAAAGCTGGAGGCATCACACTACCTGACTTCAAACTATACTACAAGGCTACAGTAGCCAAAACAGCATGGTACTGGTGCCAAAACAGATATATAGACGAATGGAACAGAACAGAGGCCTCAGAAATAAAGCCACACATCAACAACAATCTGGTCTTTGACAAACCTGACAAAAACAAGCAGTGGGGAAAGGATTCCCTGTTTAATAAACGGTGTTGGGAAAACTGGCTAGCCATATGCAGAAACCTGAAACTGGACCCCTTCCTGACAACTTATACAAAAATTAACTCAAGATGTATTAAAGATTTAAATGTAAGTCCTGAAACCATAAAAACCCTAGAAGAAACCTACCTGAATGGTAGGCAATACCATTCAGGACATAGGCATGGGTAAAGACTTCATGACTAAAACACCAAAAGCAATGGCAACAAAAGCCAAAATTGACAAATGGAATCTAATTAAACTAAAGAGCTTCTTCACAGTAAAAAGAAACTATCAGAAGAGTGAACAGGCAACCTACAGAATAGGAGAAAATTTTTGCAATCTATCCATCTGACAAAGGACTAATACCCAGAATCTATGAGAAACTTAAACAAATTTACAAGAAAATTCCAACAACCTCATTAAAAAGTGGGCAAAATATATGAACAGACACTTCTCAAAAGAGGACACTTATGCAGCCAACAAACATATGAAAGAAAGCTCATCATTGCTGGTCATTAGAGAATTGCAAATCAAAACAACAATGAGTTACCATCTCACGCCAGTTAGAATGGCGACCAGTAAAAAGTCAGGAGACAGCAGATGCCGGAGAGGATGTGGCAAAGTAGGAATGCTTTTGCACTGTTGGTGGGAGTGTGAATTAGTTCAGCCATTGTGGAAGACAGTGTGGTGATTCCTTCCTCAACCGGAAGCACGATTTAACCCAGCAATTCCATTACTGAATATCTACCCAAAGGATCATAAATTATTCTACCATAAAGACATGCACACGTATGTTTGTTGCAGCACTGTTCACAATAGCGTAGACTTGGAATCAACCCAAATGCTTATCAATGATAGACTGGATAAAGAAAACGTGACCCATATACACCATGGAATACTAAGCAGCCATAAAAATGGATGAGTTCATGTCCTTTCAGGGACATGGATAAAGCTGGAAACAGTCACTCTCAGCAAAGTAACTCAGGAACAGAAAACCAAGTACCACATGTTCTCACTCCTTAGTGGAAGTTGAACAATGAGAACACTTGGACACAGGGAAGGGAACACCACACTCCCTGTAGGGTGTGTATCCCAGAACATAAAGTATACAAAAATAAAATAAAGTGAAACATTTTCATGACTCATATAAAACTATAAACCTTGATCAGATCCCATCAAATAATTTGAATAATTGGGCAGAGAATATATATTTTGTATCATGTAAAATTGGTAATATTCTGCTGGTTTTTGACCCCAGTAAGTCAGTTTTATATTGTTTGAGATAAAAAAAAATGGAAACTGAATGTTATTGTGGAAAGTGTGGACTACAAACAGAAATTTCATCTTTTGCTCATCTCTCCGTCTCTGAATCTTACTATATGTAACCATAAGAAGCCAATTTACATTATCAGCACTCAACCTAGAAGTCTCCTTATTGATCAAATCAGTATATAGTCTGGTTATCATTTAACAATGAAAGAAAAAGTACTTTCTTCAGACAACAAAAGAATAAACTTTAGTGGATGTTTTGGTAAATTTTACCACATTATATTAAAGCCATCTGTATATTAAGGCAACCATAATCAAAATTAAGAGACAAGTGCTAGATGGAGAGATTTTTGCAACTCATGTAATAGAGACTATAACACAAGAGATTATTAAACAAAATGCACTACAAATTAATAAGAAACTACAAATTAATAAGAAAAATTCAACAACCCACTAGAAAAATGTTCAAATATGAACAGGTAGCCATGAAAAAGTAAATATTAATGTCAAACCTCTATAGTTGTCATGACAAATTACCACTCAATGTATGGCTTAAGCAAAACACATTTATTATCTTACAGTTCTTGAGGTCAGTGGTTTGGAACAGTTCTCAACACCCTAACATCAAGTTGTCAGCAGAATGCATTGCTTTCTAGAGGCTCTAAGGGAGAATTCGTTTCTTGCTCTTTCAGATTGTTAGTGAAATTTAATTCCTTGAGGTTGTGTTATTGCAGTTCCTGTTTTCTTGTAGGCTATAAACTGAGAGTCACTTATAGCTTCTAGGGGATGCCACATTTCCTGGCTTGTGGCATTTATTTTCCATCTTCAAACCTAGTAACAGTGGATGGAATTCTTCTTGCATTGAATTTCTCTGACTCTGCTGCCATCTTTTATGCTTTTAAGAGCTCTTATGATTACATTGGGAAAACCCAGCTGCAGGATAATCTTCCTGTCTCAATCTCTTTAACCTTAATCACATCTGCAAAATCCCTTTACCAATGTATGATAACATATTCATAGGTTCCGGGAACTGGGACATGGATATCTTTGTTGCATGGGATGGGGAGCATATTATTCTGCCTACCACATTCAAAACCACATGACATTTAGTTTAAACTAATTTGTAATCAGAAAATGTGTATGTAAACAATGACATGAAATTGAATTAAAACCACTGAACAGTTTAAACGTTGTATTTTATTTTATCCACTGAATTGGCAAAGATTAAAAATTTGACCATATCAAGTGTTGGCTAGGACATGGGGAAACAAATACTAATGGTGGGGGTATACATTGCTGTAGATAAAAAACAAATGGCGGATAACTATGCCCACATGTATAAATAAAATCTATATATTATGTATGGATATATTCTAGATATGTTTATATTTTTATAAATTTGCATTTAAAATATTTTAAAGTGCAAAATATATTCATCAAAATTATCATACTGATTGTCTTAAGAGGAGGGAGGGTAAAGAGAATATGATTTGGGATTTTAATCAAAAGGAGCATTATTTTGTCTATAATTTACATTTCTTTTCTTCTTTTTTAAGCCTCAAAGAATAATATGTAAAA
>NW_016828951.1:7198-10121 GCF_001698545.2 Rhinopithecus bieti | reverse complement strand
AAAAAAAAAAAAAAAAATGAATGAATGAATGAAAAAGGTAAATAATGTCTTAGTATTATTATGAAAATAGTTCTGACCTCACAGACCACCGAAGGGTTTTGAGTACTCCCAAGATCCCAGCAGCACACTTTGTGCTAGGGGAATCAGAAGGAGAGACGGCTGAAGTGTGAAGTGGCCCTGGAGGCAGGGCATGACTTGGTTACGGGGCTGGCATGATGATGGGGCAACGGGAGAACAAAATGGGTGAAAACACAGACCCGGAAAGCACAGGAGGAGCTCAGCTTCAAAGAATAGCCTGAAGTAAGCAGGAATAGGGATGAGGCCAGGCTGTACAGGTAGGGGAAGGTTGTTTATACAAAACCTTGACAGATAAGCTAAGAGAAGTTCACGCTGATAAGCTTAATCTCTGCAAAGTGGGAGGTCAGATTGATCGTCAAGTCATGGGTCTCATAAGTATTAATCAAAAGAACAGGATAGTGGTCGGGCATGGTGGCTCATGCCTATAATCCTAGCACTTTGGGAGGCTGAGGTGGGCAGATCACCTGAGGTCAGGAGTTCCAGACCAGCCTGGCCAACATGGCAAAACCCTGTCTCTACTAAAAATACAAAAATTAGCTGGGAGTGGTGGCACATGCCTGTAATCCAAGCTACTCAGGAGGCTGAGGGAGGAGAATCGCTTGAACCTGGGAGGCAGAGGTTGCAGAGAGCTGAAATCACACCACCACATTTCAGCCTGGGTGACAGAGCAACACTCTGTCTCAAAAAAAAAAAAAAAAAAAAAGGCTGGGCATGGTGGCTCTCACACCTGTAATCCCAGCACTTTGGGAAGCTGAGGCGGGTGGATCATGAGGTAAGGAGTTTGAGACCAGCCTGGCCAAGATGGTGAAACCCATCTCTACTAAAACTACAAACATTAGCCAGGCACAGTGGCGGACGCCTGTAGTCCCAGCTACTGGGGAGGCTGAGGCAGGAGAATCGCTTGAACCCGGGTGGCAGAGGTTTCAGTGAGACAAGATCGCACCACTGTACTCCAGCCTGGGCGACAGAGTGAGACTCCATCTCAAAAAAAAAAAAAAAGAAAAAAAGGAACAGGATGGCGCTGAGAATAAACACTACTCAGAGGAGCATATCAGAATCTCCAAGGAAGAGGTTTCAAACTCGATCACCTTCCTAATCCTTTTATCCCCTCCCCTACGACCCCAACGAAGGAAGCCACATGAGAACAGGACCTGGTCTGTCTGCTTCCATGGCACTCCCAAGCGTGAGCACAGTGCCTCCAAGCACAAGGCAGACACTGAAACACCACCTGGAGAAAGTCCTCTGGAAGTGTGCCCCATTTCCCAAGGGTGCGTGAAAGGAGAGTCACCGAGCTCTCTCCAGGGCAGCATTCCTTGGATGGCCTTGGATTCACCAGCAGCCCTGTAGGACCCACTCTGCTGGTCAGTAAAGGAACAGCTGCAGGACTTCCAGAGGTGAAAACAGGAGAAGAATCCTTCAAAGGTGGAAGAAAAGAGTAGAGAGGTAGGAAGTAAAGCCAGCTAGTGAAGAACCTTGGATGTTAGGAAAATGGGGAGCGTTTACTGACTGAACTTGCTTGTGGGCAGGGCTGTGTTCTAGTTACGCAAGTGTTTCCAGGGCTTAGCCCAGTGCCTGGCACAGAGGAACTAATAAATAAACAGTATTTATTTATTTATTAGTTTTATTTATTTTCGAGATGGAGTCTTGCTCTGTTGCCTAGGCTGGAGTGCAGTGGCGCGATCTCAGCTCACAGCAACCTATGCCTCCCGGGTTCAAGAAATTCTCCTGTCTCAGCCTCTAGCCATCATCTCAACTTAAATTTTCTATTAACCATTTTGCTATTAATATTGTATGTTATCTAAGTATCATAAAAGCAATCACCTTAACATTAAATACATGCTTATTTTGCTGATAAGTCAAAAGACATTTGTTTTATTAAACCAACAATATTAAACTACTCATATTTACCAAAAGATTTACTCAAGTCACATGAACTTGAAAATATTTAGGCTTATTTATTTAATTTTGGTTACTCGTTTATTGTTATGTTAACTTAGTACCATGGAGACAATATCCAACACAAGTATAGACATGTACATATATGTGAACACAACATATAACTAATACACATACACATGTATGCGTCTGAAAGCTGACAAGATCAAGGAGTTCAATATAAAAGAGAATAGAGCTAAGCTAGGCTCAGTGGCTCATGCCTGTAATCCCAGTGAAGGGATGACCTGCCCCTCCACACCTGTGGGCGTTTCTCGTTAGGTGGAACGGGAGACTTGAGAAAAGAAATGAGACACAGAGACAAAGTATAGAGAAAGAAAAGTGGGCTCAGGGGACCGGCGCTCAGCATACAGAGGACCCACGCAGGCACCGGTCTCTGAGTTCCCTCAGTATTTATTGATCATTATCTTTACCATCTTAGAAAAGGGAAGGGGCAGGATAATAGGATCATCGTAGGGAGAAGGTCAGCAGTAAGACATATGAATAAAGATCTCTGTGACATGAATAAGTTTAAGGAAAAGTGCTGTGCCTTGATATGCCTATGCAAACATCTCCATAATCCTTTTAGTGCATAAAGAGCAGCACTACCGCTAGCACGTCTCACCTTCAGCCCTAAGGCGGTTTTCTCCTTTCTCAGTAAACAGAACATACAATCGGGTTTTACACGGAGATTTTCCATTGGCCTGGGACGGGCAGGAGACAGATACTTTTCTCTGTCTCAACTGCCAAGAGGCCTTCTTTCCTCTTATATTAATCCTCCTCAGCATAGACCCTTCACGGGTGTCAGGCTGGGGGACGATTAGGTCTCTCCCTTCCCACGAGGCCATATTTCAGACTATCACATGGGGAGAAACCTTGGACAATACCTAGCTTTCCTAGGCAGAGGTCCCTG
>NW_016828951.1:0-4439 GCF_001698545.2 Rhinopithecus bieti | reverse complement strand
GGCTGAGGCAGGAGAAGACGTGAACCTGGGAGGCAGAGCTTGCAGTGAGCCAAGATCGTGCCACTGCACTCCAGCCTGGGTGACAGAGCCAGACTCTGTCTCAAAAAAAAAAAAGGCAATAATTTAGTTCATCAAAAGCTTGGTATATTCTCTGGGCAACCAATCTTGAATGGTCTCATATTATGCTCAAGGCCCTCTCCTTATAATTTCAAGTGACCTGTACAAATCCCATCATCTTTTTAAGTTCTATTGGTGAGATGTGGTGTTGGCTCTGAAAGGAGAGGTGCTGTGGCATTTGTGGTTAAGAACACAGACTTAGTAGGTAGAGATTTGAGTCTCAGTTTTATAGAACTTGAAAAAATTAACTTGTCCTCTCAGAATAATCAGATTTTGCAGGCAATTCAGTCTGGGTTACGACTACTACCTAATGCTGCCATTGTAGTATGGAAGCGAGCATAGATAACACATAAATGCTGTTCCAATAAAGCTTTATTTATAAAATCAGAAGGCTGGTCAGATTAGGTCCATGCCATAGTTTGTAGACCCCTGAGAGAAATGACAGAAATAATATCACTTACCTTTAAGGACTGCTGTTAAGAATTCAATTGTTCACTATCTGTTTATTTCTTGGCACATGGTAGACAATAGATAGAAGCGGCTATTATTATTATTATTATTTCTGAGGTTATTCCAATGCAGTCTGTACCATGGATCAGTGTCTGTAAGACTTTTTGAATGGGCAGAACAGATTTCCCAATTGAAAATAACTTTCCTGAGTGGAAAACCATTTTTGAGAGAATGTAATACAGGTAGTCCTCTGCAGTGCCCCACCCTGACAGTTCCATGTTGCAAGGGCAGGCTAATGCTGCTTAGTGTGCAGATGATCTTATTTTAAAATGAAGTAGGGCAGGGCGCGGTGGCTCAAGCCTGTAATCCCAGCACTTTGGGAGGCCGAAACGGGCAGATCACGAGGTCAGGAGATCGAGACCATCCTGGCTAACATGGTGAAACCCCGTCTCTACTAAAAAATACAAAAGAACTAGCCAGGCAAAGTGGCAGGTGCCTGTAGTCCCAGCTACTCGGGAGGTTGAGGCAGGAGAATGGTGTAAGCCCGGGAGGCGGAGCTTGCAGTGAGCTGAGACCCGGCCACTGCACTCCAGTCTGGGTGACAGGACGAGACTCCGTCTCAAAAAAATAAATAAATAAATAAATAAATAAAATAAAATGAAGTAGAAGTGAAGCTATTAATTTTATTTTGTAAAATGACAATGCATATTATTAGGATGTTAACTGCAGGTGCCATTTTGTTCACCTGATGTTTTTGGTTTTTTTAAATATAAATTTTATTGTGTATATTTGAGTTACAGCATGATGTTGTGGGATATATATAGACAGTAAAATGGTTACTACAGTGAAGCTGATTAACAATATCATCTCATATAATTCCTTTTTATTGGTGACAAGTGCAGCTAAAATCTACTTATTTAACAAAAATCCCCAATACAATGCATTTTATTAACATCAGTCCTCATGTTGTACATCAGATCTCTAAACTTTTTATCTGATCTATTTCCTATTTTATATGCTTTGACCTGTATTTCCTCATTTCCTCTCTCCCTAGACTTTGCCTGTGGTAACCATTGTTTCATTCTCTATCTCAGTATATATGAGTGCATATATATATATATTCCAGGGCAGGGCATCGTGGCTCATGCCTATAATCCTAGCACTTTAAGAGGCTGAGGTGGTAGGATCACTTGAGCCCAGGAATTTGAGACCAGCCTGGTCAATATAGTGAGACCCTATCTCTACAAAAAACTAAAAAGTTAACCTGAGCATGGTGGCGCCCTAGTCTCAACTACTCAGGAGAGGAGGCTGAGGTGTGAGGATCGCTTGAGCTTGGCAGGCAAAGGTTGCAGTAAACCGAGATGGTACCACTGCACTCCAGCCTGGGTGACAGAGCAAGACTTGTCTCAAAAAAATTATATATATATACACACACACACACACATATATACATATATACACACACAGATATATGTGAATATATATTAATGCATATAATTAAAAACGATATCTATTTCACATATAAGTGAGATTAGACAATGTTTTTCTTTGTTTCTGGCTTATTTCACTTAGTATAATATCCTCCAGGTCCATCTGTATTGCTGCAAATGCTAGGATCTCTTTCTTTTCTAAGGCCAAATAGTATTATTGCATTGTATACATCTACTACATTTACTTTATCCATTTGTGCATCAATGGATATTTAGATTGTTTCCACGTTGCTTATTGTGAGTAACATTGCAATGAACATGGGATTGCAGACATCATTGCGCGGTGGTGATTCATCTCCTTTGGATATATACCCAGAAGATGGACTGCTGGTCATATGGCAGCTCTATTTTAAATTTCTTTAGGAACCTCCATACGGTTTCCATAATAGCTGTACCAATCTACATTCTCACCAACAGTGTACGAGGGTTTCCTTTTCTCCATACCCTTGCCAACATTTGTTATGTATCACTTGTCTTTTCGACAAGAGCCACCTTTATGGGTGTGAGGTGGTATCTCAACCTGGTTTAAATTTTCATTTCTCTGATGATTAGTGATGTAGAGCACCTTTTTATATACCTGTTGGCCTTTTTTTTTTTTTTTTTAGATGGAGTTTTCTGCTCTTGTTGCCCAGCTGGAGTGCAATGGTGCGATCTTGGTTCACCGCAACTTCCACCTCCCAGGTTCAAGCAATTCTCCTGCCTCAGCCTCCTGAGTAGCTGGGAGTACAGGCATGCACTACCACGCCTGTCTAATTTTGTAGTTTTAGTAGAGACGGGGTTTCTCCATGTTGAAGCTGGTCTTGAACTTCTGACCTCAGGTGATCTGCCCGCCTCGGCCTCCCAAAGTGCTGGGATAACAGGTGTGAGCCACCATGCCTGGTTAACCTGCTGGCCATTAAAAAAAAAAAATTTACAGTTGAGACAGGGTCTTGCCATATTGCCCAGACTGGTCTCAAACTCCTGGGCTTACATGATCCTCCTGCCTTGGTCTCCCAAAGTGCTGGGATTATAGGCATGAGCCACGATGCCCAGCCACCGTTGGGCATTTTTACATCTTTGGAGAAATGTCTGTTCAGAGCTTTTGCCCATTTATTAGTAGTGTTATTCATTTTTCTGTTATTGAGTTGTACAAGTTCTTTATACATTTTGGATATTAACTCCTTATCAGATATGTGGTTTGCAAATATTGTTTTCTAGTCTGTAAGTTGCCTTTTCATTTTGTTGATTGTTTCCTTTGCTCTGCAAAGGTGTTGTAATTTGGTATCATCCCATTTATTTATTTTTGCTTTTGTAGCCTGGGCTTTTGGTATGATATTCAAAAAATCATTGCCAAGGCCTATGTCAGAGACTGAGCCCAGGAGGAGGAGTTTTCTCATAGAAGTTTTATGGTGGCCGGGCGCGGTGGCTCAAGCCTGTAATCCCAGCACTTTGGGAGGCTGAGACGGGCGGATCACGAGGTCAGGAGATCGAGACCATCCTGGCTAACAAGGTGAAACCCCGTCTCTACTAAAAACTACAAAAAACTAGCCGGGCGACGTGGCGGCGCCTGTAGTCCCAGCTACTCGGGAGGCTGAGGCAGGAGAATGGCCTGAACCCGGGAGGCGGAGCTTGCAGTGAGCTGAGATTGAGATCCGGCCACAGCACTCCAGCCTGGGTGACAGAGCGAGACTCCGTCTCAAAAAAAAACAAAAAAAAAAAAAGAAGTTTTATGGTTTCAGGTCTTATATTTAGGTCTTTTATCCATTTTGAGTTGAGTTTTGTGGATGGTGTAAGGTAAGAGTCAAATTTCATTCTTTTGCAGTGGCAATCTAGTTTTCACGGCACCATTTATTGAAGACATTATCCTATCCCCATTTTGTCCTCTTGGTGCCCTTGTTGAGAATTAATTGACCCTATGTGTTTGGACTTATTTCTGGGCTTTCAGTTTTGTTCCATTGGTCTATGTTTCCGTTTTTCTGCCAGTACTATAGTGTTTTGATTACTGTAGGTTTGTAATATAATTTTAAGTCAGGAAGTGTGAGGCCTCAAACATTTTCTCTCAGTATTGCTTGGCTAGTCTAAGTATTTTGTGGTTCTATATGAATTTCAGGATTTTTTTCTTTATTATTTTATTTAGAGACAAGATCTTGCTCTGTTGCCCAAGCTGGAGTGCAGTGGCATGATCATAGCTCACTGCAGCCTTGAACTGTTAGGCTCAAGCAATCCTCCTGCCTCAGCTTCCCTGGTAGGTGGGACCACAGACATGCACCACCACACCTGGCTAATTTTTAATTTTTTTTTTTTTTTTTTTTTTTTTTTTTTTTTTTTTTCTGTGAAGAATGTCCTTGGGAATTTTGATACGGACTGTATTAAATCTGCGTATTTCTTTAGGTAATACAGACA
>NW_016828950.1:0-478 GCF_001698545.2 Rhinopithecus bieti | reverse complement strand
AACTAGCCTCTTTTATTTGTATAAAGCACATTTTTTATGTTAACTTAATTTCAATTTTTATTTATTTTTTATTTTAGGGGGTACATATGCAGGATGGTTACATGGATATATTGTGTGATGTTGAGGTTTGGGCTTCCATTCAACCTGTCACCCAAATAGTGAACACAATACACAATAGATTCAACCTTTGCCCCCTACAATCCCTCCTGCTTTATGGAATCGCCAGTGTCTATTGTTCCCACCTTGTAAAGGGTATTTTAAAAGTGAAAAAAGTACAAATTACCAAAAAAACCACATTTGATTTTATTTAAAATTCACTATGTTGTCCTTTTTTTCTTTTTTCTCATTTCACCAAACACTGAAGGAAAGTCAAGTTTCATCTGGTAATCACTGCTTTAAATTTCGTTCCAACCCTGTGGAAAAGGTGTGTCTGCCAGTCTGTCTATCTAGGTTTCTGTTCAAAAGAGGAAACACAAGA
>NW_016828949.1:0-1545 GCF_001698545.2 Rhinopithecus bieti | reverse complement strand
GGATCCCTTCCTTACAGCATATACAAAATTAATTCAAGATGGATTAAAGACTTAAATTAAGTGTTAGACCTAAAACCATAAAAACCCTAGAAGAAAATCTAGACAATACCATTCAGTACATAGACATGGGCAAGGACATCATGTCTAAAACACCAAAAGCAATGGCAACAAAAACCAAAATTGATAAATGGGATCTAATCAAACTGAAGAGCTTCTGCACAGCAAAAGAAACTACCATCAGAGTGAACAGGAAACCTACAGAATGGGAGAAAATTTTGCAATCTACCCATCTGACAAAGGGCTAATATCCAGAATCTACAAAGAACTTAAATTTACAAGAAAAAATCAAACAAGCCCATCGAAAAGTGGGCATAGAATATGAACAGACACTTCTCAAAAGAAGGCATTTATGCAGCCAACAGACACATGAAAAAATGCTCAGACCATTTGCCCATTTTTCGACAAAAATTATCTAGGTCTCGTAGGATGGAGAAATCAAAAGTGCTGTTTTCTGGCCATTTAGAAACATTGTCGAGTTTGTATTGGGGCCAAGCCATGTTGCAGAAGAAAATAAGACTTTAGGTCAGGAGAGAGTTGAAGAGGTTTTAAGTTCTTGAGAACACAGGCTAAGGGAAAAGAAGGAGAAATGGAGGGTGGAAGGTTGCCCATAGTGAAGGAGGCAAGTTTAAAGAGAAGGGTAGAGACACCGTGAAGGGGAGTGGGGAGCAGTCCTGGGCTGCAACGTGGGTGAGCAGCCACCAAGGGAATTGACTTGCCACCAAGGGAGGGTGGGTGAATGACCAAGGCAGGCGTCCCATCAGAGATCAGACACCAATGGAAAGTGGGTGAATAATCAGAGAGGCGCCCCCGCAATGATTAAACACCAAGGGAAGACTGCCTTCGCAAGTCCATGACCAGCGCCGGAGTTTTGGGTCCACGGATAAAATGTGTCTCCTTTGTCTCTACAAGAAAATGAAAAGAATTTAAATTAAGAGAAAGGAGAGATTGAAGGGTGGTGCCAAGATTGAAAGGAGAAAGAGGTTGAGGGATAGTGAGAGAGGTTGGAGAAGAGAGTAAAAAGAGGCCGTTTACCTGATATAACATCAGTGAGATGTTCCTTGAGCTGGCTGGTCTGAGGACCCGAGGTTATAGGTGGATCTCTTCATGGAGTGAGGGTGAGGACAGGGGACTGGTGTCCTGAAGGAGTCCCGCCGACCCAGGTCTTCGGCACCAAATGTCTCACGCATCCAGGTGAAGAGACCACCAAACAGGCTTTGTGTGAGCAACATGGCTGTTTATTTCACCTGGGTGCAGGTGGGCTGAGTCTGAAAAGAGAGTCAGCAAGGGTGGTGGGATTATCATTAGTTCTTATAGGTTTTGGGATAGGCGGTGGAGTTAAGAGCAATGTTTTGGGAGCAGGGGTGGACCTTACAAAGTACATTCTCAAGGGTGAGGAGAATTACAAATAACCTTCTTAAGGGTGGGGAGAGTATAAAGAACCTTCTTAAGGGTCAGGGAGATTACAAAGTACATTGATCAGTTAGG
>NW_016828948.1:0-1772 GCF_001698545.2 Rhinopithecus bieti | reverse complement strand
AGGGAAGATCAAGAAATGCTCAGAAAAATACACTTTTTTTTAAAGTGTAAAAGAACATTTAAAATACAGATGCACTATAAGTTACATAGGTATGTGAGCGTCAAGAGATATAACATTCAATATTTGAGTATATTCCATGTAAATAACTCGTACAATCATTCATCTCCATTTTGATAAAGATAGATTTCCAAATTATCATATTTTTCTCTATAATAGCATATTTTAAAAATCATTCATCATATCTAAAGTTGATCAAAGGACACAGTTGCAAATATTCTTATACAATTACCCTTGAACAACATGCATTTGAACTGTGAGTGTTCACTTACAGGTGATTTTTTTTTTTTCAGTAAATACGATCTATCCTCTGTATAGGTAGGTTCTGTACCTGCAATCAGACACAGATCAAAAATACAGTATTTCTCAGATGGATATGAAACACACATATACACAGGGCCAGCTTTTCATATCTCCAGTTCCACCAGGCCAACCGCAGAACTTGAGTATTCATGGACTTTGGGTTCCGAGGGGATTCTCGAGTTGGTACCCTGAGAATACCTTGGAGAATTTGAATTTTATTTTTTCTTTTTTGATTTTTTACTGCTTTTCTCTCACTCTCTCTCTCTCTATCTCTCTTTCTCTTTCAACTTTTATTTTAGGTTCAGGTGGTACACATGTTGCATGGGTAAATTGCATGTCACAAGCATTTGTTATACAGATTATTCCTTCATCGAGGTAATGAGCATACCAGGTAGGTTGTTTTCGATTCTCACCCTTTTCCCACCCTCCACTCTCAATTAGACCCTGGTGTCTATTGTTTTCTTCTTTGTGCCCATATCTACTCAGTGTATAGCTTCCACTTACAAGAGAGAACATTTGGTATTTGGTTTTCTATTCCTGTATTAATTTGCTTAGGTTAATGGTCTCCAGGCCCATCAATGTTGCTGCAAAGGAAATGATTTCATTATTTTTATGGCTACTTTGTATTCCAAGGTGTATATGTACCACATTTTCTTTATATAATTCAACTCTGTTGGGCATCTAGGTTAATTTTACGTCTTTGCTATAGGGAATAGTACCACAATGAACACATATGTGCATGTGTCTTTATGGTAGAATAATGTATATACTTCTAGGTGTATACCCAGTAGTGCGATTGCTGGGTCAATGGTAGTTCTGTTCTAAGTTTTTGAGAAATCTCCAAACTGCTTTCCACAGTGGCTGAACTAATTTACATTCCCACCAGCGGCCTATAAAAGTCCCCTTTTCAGCCAGGCCTGGTGACTCTAATCCCAGCAATTTGCAAAGCTGAAAACGGTATATCACCTGACGTCAAGAGTTTGAGACCGGCCTGGCCAACATGGTGAAACTGCATCTCTACTGAAAATACAAACAAATTAGCCAGGCATGATGGCAACGACCTGTAATCCCAGCTACTCAGGACGCTGAGGCAGGAGAATCACTTGAACCCAGGAGGTAGAGGTCGCAGTGAGCCAACATCATGCCACTGCACTCCAGCCTGGGTGACAAGAGGAAGACTATGTCTGAAAAAAAAAAAAAGTCCCCTTTTCTCTACAACCTTAGCAGCAGCATCTGTTGTGTTTTTTATAATAGCCATTCTGTCTGGCATAAGATTGTATCTCATCGTGGTTTTGATTTGCATTCCTCTAATAATTAACAATATGCATACAGAATGATGTAAAATAAATTGTTAGGAATTACTAATAGATAAAGATCTTTATTTTCTTACTTTTATTTTAATTTTCTTCTTT
>NW_016828947.1:0-453 GCF_001698545.2 Rhinopithecus bieti | reverse complement strand
TGATAAATTTCTGTATCACAAAGCGGTTTCACAGAAAGCTACTTTTTGGTTTTTGTCTGAGGATATTTCATTTATCACCATATACTTCAATGCACTCTGAAATATCCCATTGCAAATTCCAAGAAAACAGTGTTAGCAAACTGCTCAGTGAAAAGAACAATGTAACTCTGTGAGATGAATTCACACATCACAAAGCAATTTCTCAGAAGACTTGTTTGTGGTTTTTATCTGAGGATATATCCTTTGTCACAATAGGCTTCAAAGTGCTCCCAAACATCCTATTGCAGATTAAATGAAAACAGCATTATCAAACTGCTCTATGAAAAGAATTGTGTAAAAAGTCATTTTATCTGAGGATATTTCCTTTGTCACCATAGACTTCAATGCAATCCAAAATATCCTATCTCAGATTCCC
Organism: Rhinopithecus bieti; assembly: GCF_001698545.2. Taxonomy (NCBI): domain Eukaryota; kingdom Metazoa; phylum Chordata; class Mammalia; order Primates; family Cercopithecidae; genus Rhinopithecus; species Rhinopithecus bieti. Next base: position 38 of record NW_016828947.1, on the reverse strand, counting down.
CAAAAACACTGCTACTAAACTGATCCATGAAAAGAATC
>NW_016828946.1:0-867 GCF_001698545.2 Rhinopithecus bieti | reverse complement strand
AACCCCCAAAAGCATGTTTTATATTTTTATTTCCTTTTTGATTTGTTTTAAAATCATTTTCTGTGTTATCAATTAATTACATATGTTTGTTAGTCCAAATAATGTTACTATAAAATGAATCTCATTTTCTTTCTAACTTTGGACATTGTTTTCTCATGACTAATTTTCAAGTAATATCAAATACCCCATTTGTAGAGACATTCTTTCAATTTTTATCTATATCTTATTCAATCTGCATTTCTCTTGAAAACAGCATAAAATCAGCATTCCAAAATGTTTGTTTATTGTAAAATGTACTTCTAATTGGCATGGATTACTTTAAGCAACTGTTTCCTCTGAAATTACTGCCTGACATATATTCAATTCCATAAGAACCAGTTAATTTTGCTAAAATATTTTAGCAATAGTTTTAGAAATATGTGCATAAAAATGTTGCTTTCTCAGTTGGTTGATTCTTTCTTTCATGAATAGCAGTACAAGATGTACATATAATACTGTATAAAGAAGTACGTACATATAATAAAGCATAAACTTTACCCCAAAGAAATGATTGGTGATGTACATCACTAATTAATGCATTAATATTATTTGCAGCTATTATGATATTAACTAATATACTTAAGCATTGTAGAATAATATCAATTATTTTAGTTAATAAATTTTGGTTGGTTTCAAGTACTTTGCTTGACCCCAGGAAACAAATTCAGGCAGAACCAAATTTATTGATCACGCACTTTGTTTTTGAAATATACACATGGCTAATTTTAATATAACACTGTAAGTAAATTGTGTATATATAAATTGTGTATATAAAGATTGTATATAATATGTATAATAATTGTGCATATATATTATATAAATCATATA
>NW_016828945.1:0-686 GCF_001698545.2 Rhinopithecus bieti | reverse complement strand
TTTGTTGGCAGATTCCACAAAAGAGTGTTAGCAAGCTGCTCCATGAAAACGAAGGTGTAACTGTGTGAGGTGAATTCAGACATCACAAAGAACTTTTTCAGAAAGCTTCTTTCTGGTTTCTATCTGAGGATATTTCCTTTGTCACAATAGGCTTCAATGCAATTCAAAATATCCCTTTTCAGATTCCCCCAAAACAATGCTACCAAACTGCTCCATGAAAACAGTGGTGTAATTCTGTGAGATGAATACACACATTAAAAGGTGTTTCTCAGAGACCTTCTTTCTAGTTTTTTTGTGAGGATATTTCCTTTTTCACTGTAATCCTCAATGCACTCCTAAATGTCCTATTGCAGATTAAACGAAAACAGTGTTAGCACTTTTCTCAATGAAATGAATGGTCTAATACTGTGAGATGAGTTCACACATCACAAAGCAGTTTCTCAGAAAGCTTCCTTTTCTGTTTTATCTGAAGATATTTCCACTGTCACCATAGGCTTCCATCCACTCCCACGTATCCTATTACAGATTCCATGAAACCAGTGTATCAGACTGCTCAATGAACAGAACGGTGTAACTCTGTGAGATGAATTCACACATTACAAAGCAGTTTCTCAGAAAGCTTCTTTCTAGTTATTATTGGAGGATAATTCCTTTTTCACCATAGTCTTCAATGCACTCCCAAATAT
>NW_016828944.1:0-675 GCF_001698545.2 Rhinopithecus bieti | reverse complement strand
GTGTTGGCTACATAGATGGCTTGTTTTGAGAAGTGTCTGGTCATATCCTTTGCCCACTTTTTGATGGTGTTGTTTGTTTTTTTCTTTTAAACTTGTTTGAGTTCTTTGTAGATTCTGGATATTAGCACTTCTTCAGATGGGTAGATTACAAAAGTTTTCTCCCATTCTGCAGGTTGCCTGTTCATTCTGATGGTGGTTTCTTTTGCCGTGCAGAAGCTCTTTGGTTTAATTAGATCCCATTTGTCAATTTTGGCTTTTGTTGCCATTGCCTTTGGTGTTTTAGTCATGAAGTCCTTGCTCATGCCTATATCCTGAGTGGTATTGCCCAGATTTTCTTCTAGGGATTTTATGGTTTTAGGTCTAACATTTAAGTCTTTAATCCATCTTGAATTAATTTTGTATAAGGTAGTAAGGAAGGGATCCAGTTTCAGCTTTCTACATATGGCTAGCCAGTTTTCCCAGCACCATTTATTAAATAGGGAATCCTTTCCCCATTTCTTGTTTTGTCAGGTTTGTCAAAGATGTGTGGATGTGTGGTTTCTGTCTCTGTTCTGTTCCATTGGTCTATATTCTCTGTTTTGGTACCAGTACCATGCTGTTTTGGTTACTGTAGCCTTGTAGTATAGTTTGAAGTCAGGTAGCATGATGCCTCCAGCTTTGTTCTTTTGCTTAGGA
>NW_016828943.1:18027-30544 GCF_001698545.2 Rhinopithecus bieti | reverse complement strand
TGCATCTAAAATCACCAAATGAAACTGATATTTCATTCATAAAAGGAGTGGATCACGGTGAAAGAGCCAACAAATCCAGGAAGACTGTCACTATCAATTTCTGCTTTACTTGCTGAAAAGCAAGATATCTGAGGATAGACAGTAGCATCTGAATACACAGTCTGCTTCATTGTCCATTTATCAAAGGCCTTTCTTGAAGAAGGAATAATTTTGCAATAAAATATACTGGTCATACTGGAAGAATATATTTGAAAGCCACATTTTTATCTCAGTAATCATAATGAAAATCTTTCTGTATATTCCAAGTATTTCTGATAAACAACATATGATTTATATTGAATGATTTTTCATCTTGCCCAAATTTCATTTCTAATGATTGCTTATGTTCTGCCACAAACATTTCTGAGATAAACTTCTTTTAGTTGTGGGAACACTTTCTTGACTACATGATTTCTCCATTGTCCTATCCATTCAAACAGGCTATAGTAAAATCCCATTATGCGATGTTTCATGGGATTGAGAAAAGAAAACATCATAAAGAGGAAAATGATAAAAACAAGATATATTGCTCCATGGAGGCTTTCCTCAGAAGCTCTCTTTGTAGTAGACAGCTGTGCACTCACATCTGTTTCAGGACAACATGGAGGCTTATAAGGAATCATGAGCAGCATTCCTCCTTTTCTAACCCCATTACTCGCCTCCAAATTCTCTCTTTATGCTGCATATAATGTAAGAGAATCACTGGAGGCTGAAATGAGAAGCAGGAGTAATCATGATTATCCTGCCTCATTTATTTGAGACTCAGATCACTGATTGCCCCAGCTCTGATATGTTTTCTAGTGTCCTCCAGATAAGTTTCCTAGCTCCATGTTACTCAATATGTGGTTCCTGGAAAGCAGCACCAGCATCAGCATCACCTGGAAGCTTGTTGGAAATTCAGATTCTCAATCCCACCTCCCTTTTAGCAGAGAGGGATTATATGAAAAGGCCAATAAACAATGAAAAGTGAAAGGGTGAAATTAATTAAAAAATCACATAAGTATAAAACCAGACATATTTTCAAAGTATAGAATGCCTGTCCTAAGTTAAAAATGATCTAATCAAAAGTTTCTTGAATGGCACAGCTTACCTATGTGCCTCATTAACTTCATTTCTTTCCCTGATCCTTTGGGAGGATATATGAACATCATGGAGACCCATACCAGCTCAGCTGTGGAGATTCTCAACCTTTGTTACTATAATCAGAATCAATACCATTATAAGCTAACATTTATTTACTGTTTACTATATACAAGACATACTGTTAGGTGCTTTGCATACTTTTGCTCCCCATTTTACAGATGCAGAAACTGGGATTCAGAAAATGTAAATTACCTAAGTTCCATAGCTAAAGGTGGTAAATATAAATATAAAATCACATATTCCTGAAAATATAAAATACAAGATCATACATTCCTGCTTTTGGAGCCCGAGCTAGTAACTTTTTACTGCCTTTCTGGTCTTTTCTCTACCTGTGACTCCAGAATTTATTTTCTGGCACAATGTTAACGTACTTCTATTCTGTATCTACTGGAGATGAGAAAGACATTTTCCAAAAGGCTAAAATTCCTCTCAAGGCTTCAGTTCTGCCTGTGTGTACTCCAGAAATATACAACCACACTCCTGGAGTTCTTATCATTTCCTGCTTCCCCATCCCCCATACTTACCCTGTTTCATTTTCTCTCTTTTATTGGCTTAACAGGCACATACTGGCTTAGCAAATGTCAGGCTTGTTTTGTTCTTTACAAAGCTCAATGTTTTCATCTATTTTTCTCTGCTACCCTTTTGTCCTGGTCCTCTTATCATCCATGTAACTTTTCATTCTAAGCCCTGTGAGGTCAGCAGCTTTATCTATGTGGTTCTCCACTGTATCCCCAGATCTTAGAACAACACCTAGTACATAAGCACTCAAAAATATTTGTTGACTGAACAAATAAGTCTTAGTGAGAGTAATTTATATGGAGTGTGTGTTTGTCGGGCTTCTTCTCTATCTACATTTATTTACTAGATTATTGTATTTTGCCCAATAGTTTCAATACCATGTATCCACTTTTTAAATTATAACTTCAATCCTGACCATAGTCTAAACTTTATACTCATGTATACAGCTGTTTCTCTTAATTTCCACTTGGTTACAGTATAGGCATCTCAAATTTAATAGGTCCAAAATCTATCTTTCAATTTCTCTCCCAAGCCTTCCCAACACTTACACCTTCACATCAGTAAATGGCATCACTACTTACACAGTTACTCGGATCAAAAAGCTTGGTGCACTCCCTGATTCCTCTTTCCCTCGTATCTCACACAGAATCAATCAGCAAGTTATATAGATTTTATCTTAAAATACTTACTTTCTGAGCTAAAATAGAACGACCCTTGGAGCCAGCAATCCCACTACTGGGTATCTACCCAGTGAAAAGAAAAGACACCTACACTTGTATGTTTATTGCAGCACAATTCACAATAGCAAACATAGGGAATTAACCTAAGTGCCCATCAACAGATGATTCGATGAAGCAAACATGGTAGAATAATTGAATCATGTTTTTTGCAGCAATATGGATGGAACTGGACCGGTCATTACACTGAGTGAAATGGGACAGACATAGACAAATGTTGCATGTTCTTGCTCATAAGTGGGAGCTAAACAATGTGTAGATATGGACATACAGAGGGGAGTAATAGACACTGGGGACTCCAAATGGGGTGAGGAGGTGGAAAGGCAGTGGACAATGAGAAATTACTTAAGGGGTACAAGGTATGTTATTTTGGTGATAGACACCCTGAAAGCCCTGACTTGACCACTATATAATCTATGCATGTAACAAAAATGCATGCCCCCAAATTGCATTACCCCTTAAGTTTATATAAATAAAAAACAAATAAATGAAAGGCAAATGTAAATGAAAAAAATATATATACTCTGAATCTACTCATTCTTTACTACCTACCCTTGCCCATACCACCATCAGGATGTACCTAGACTATGGCAATAACCTCTTAACTGGCCTTGCTGTTTGAATTCTTGCCTCTTGAAAACCTCTTTTGATCTAGCAGCAATGGCTATCTTTCTACAACATATAAATCAGATCACCTGATTCCTCTGCTCAAAAGCCTCCAACAGTATTCCATCATACTTAAAATAAAATGAATTCCTCACATTGCCCTACAGGGCCCCATACAAACTGGCCCCTGCCTCCGTCCTATTGCTAAAATACAACCATACTGGCTGGCTTTGTGTTTGTCTAATAGTGCATGCTTAATACCACTTGAGGGCATATTTGATTATTCAACAATCTGTTTTGAATGCCATCCTCCTCCCTCCAGATTGTGGATGGCTGGCTCCTGTACTTCATTCATTTATTTAAGTGTCACCTCCTCAGAGAGAAGACCGCTGATAATCATAGCTAACTAAAATAGCACCCAGGTGCATTACACCATTTTTTGTTCCCTTGTCTAAGTTTATCTTTATGGCATTTATCCCAACCTAACACAATATATACATATGTTTTAATTTTTTCTTTTTAAATGTTGTGGGTAGATAGTAGTTGTATATATCTATGGGGTACATGAGATATTTTGATACAGTCATACGATGCATAATAATCATATCAGGGTAAATGGAGTGTCCGTCACCTCAAACATCTACCCTTTCTTTATGTTACAAACAATCCAATTATACTTTTAGTTATTTTAAAATGTACAATAAATTATATTTTATTCATTTATTATTTTCCGATTGCAGTTCAAATTCCATGAAAGAGGGGACTTGATCAGTCTTGCTTACTGCTCTATCCCTGGTGTCTGGAACTATCTGGTACACTATTGGCACATTGAAAATGTTTGTTGACTGAATAAATAGTGGTGGATATCACCTTTGTCCTTGGAAACTTCCTCATTCTGTCCTGTTTTGAAGCCAACTGAGTATGTACACTTTTGCTCTTTCATTAAGCTCAACATCTCCTGGAGTCTTTCCACAAAATATCAGCTTCCCATTGAATAAATGCATCTACTTATTGGCTTATTTACACAGTATAAATAATTATTGTACTTCGATTCCAGTGAATGCTTAATCTTCCTTCTAGTCCAGTTTATATTCCTGATCTCCTGGGGTCTAGATTCTATTTTGTACCCTTATCTCTTGGTCCCTGCTCTTCTATCACCCATGAGACTGAATGCATCCTTTCATCCCTCTACCCACGATTCTGAACTCTGAAATCTAGTCCTTACACATATCATACACACACATATATGTTACTGTAATCTGTGAAATTACTAAATTTTTGAAAGTCAAAAAAACCCCATATATATTGAAAGATGCCAAAAAACATGGTAACGATATGCTTCCAACTTTTTAGAACAGCCCTAATTTCAGAGAATGTTACTATTTTCAATAGCAGTAACTCATTTAAAGGAGATGCAATATATACAACTCTTGAAATTGTTAACATGAATATATCCACATATTGAAAAAAATATTTGGTCAGACTGTGTGTCCCAATTTAGGGTTCAGAAAATAGGTCACTGTAGCCATGGTCTTACTGCCCTGTTAGCCTAGATTCTGGATCCCCACAGACTTTAGGAACAGCTCCCAGGAGTAGTCTCTGCCTTATCATATTGACATATTGTCATAATTTTTACTAGGAGGGTGGTAGTGAAAATGGGGATGCTCAAGTTTGTAGGTGAGACCACAAGATGTTTCCTTTCTTCCAATATGTTTTCAGCTGTTTTAGCTGTGTGTGAAAACAGGGTTTCAAACAATATAGAAGACAGGAAGGACTGTAACTCAAAAAGTTGAGAGGTAGATCTTTTCAACACCCTTTTATCTCTCTTTGTTTCAGCCTTCCCTTCCCTTTCCCCATACTTACATCCTCTCTTCTCCTGACACACATGCACAGGATTCCTTCATATTATGCACTAGCTACCAGGGGCTTTGATCTGTCACACCTCAACCAGCCATCCATCCATCCATTCAAAAAAAATCTTTATTGAATACTACTATTTCCTGGGAACTGTGCTTGGTGTTGGGGATAGAGAAGTGGATAAAGCATGGTGCCTCATTGCCACTAGCTTAGAGTGTCTCCTGAAAACTATTTTTTTTTATGTCTTATATACTTAGACTAGCAGCTCAGCTGATACTCTGTCGCTTTAATAGTATTACCTATTAATGTACCTTTTTCTAAAAACATCAGTATTTTCTGTAGAAATTCATTGGTCTTCCATAGTCCCTAGCACATCATCATAATAACCATACTAGCTACCATTTTCAGTGCCTACTATATCCCAGGCAATTAATTATATTCATATATATTTCACCTCTTAATCCATAGCAACTAAGGAGAGAGGTTATGTTATTTGCCCAAAGTCACCCAGCTAACTGGCAGCCAGGCTGGAATCTGACCCCAAATCACACAGTCACCATACTGCTTAATGTTAGGTTAGGCGTCTTAACCCAAAGCACAGCCATTTTGAATGGCAAAATTTTGTTTGAGGAGTCTACATTGTACCTCCCAGATCACACTAGGGATACAGCAGAGGAATAAGTAGAAATATGGGTGAACAACCAGTATTAACCCAGAAGTCAAAGAAAGAGAATTTCAAGAAAGTGAATGGTCAACTTTTTTATATGCCTACTTGGGAGTGAAATCTGAGTTCTTTACTGAGGCATAGTTTCTTAGGTCCTCTAAGTAAGTGGCACATGTAATTTGATGCCTACAATAAAAGCATAATTCCTACCCAAGCCAAAAGAGCCAACTGTAAACCAAGGAATAGTGACTTTCTAGAGTTTTAGAAATTTTGTAAACTCTCATTGACTCAACTACCAATCCTTTATTTTAACTTGAACAGGCTCAGGAAGGAAATATACAGGGCAAAAAAAAAAGTTACCTACACAAATGACAACTGAAATCGTGTATACAAACATGGTTGTAAATACCTGCCCATTATTCTATTATAACTGATGTTCTCTAATGTTTGTAATGTTTTCATTTTGTTGGCTTTCAGATTTTTTTCCAGTCTTTCATCATTAGTACTAATAATAAAAGGATTTTCCTTGCATGTGAATATTTGTCTACATCCTGATGATTTCCCCTTGATAATTTTCTAGATACAAGATTCTTGGGCTAAAGTTTAATAGCTTTCTAAGGTTCTTTGTACATATTGCTATTTACTTTCCAGAAAGATGATACTAATTTACACTCCTCCAGAAGTCTAACTGTGTGAGTGCCTGTTTCACAACACCTTCACAAAAACTTAATTTATTTCTAACATTTGTGAATATGATTGCCCAAAAATCTGCTTTTAACTTGTGTTTTGCAAATGTTTATTTTCCATGTATTTTTCATTTCATTTCCTATTCTTATCTTTGTCATTTTCCTTTAGAGGTGTTCATTATTTCCTACTGATTTATAAGAGATAATTATGTATATATAGATATTAGGCCTTTGTTATATATGTTGCAGTATATTTTCCCTATTTGTGATTTGCTTTTCATTCTGATAATGATGCTTCTGATAGGAAAAATGATTGTGCTGTCAAATTGAAATCAGCATCTTTTTCTTTGTGATTTTTGCTATATGCGTATGATTAGAAAATATTTTCTCACCATCAAAGGAATTAAATAGTAATTCTATTTTTCATTCTTAAACTTTTAAAACACTTAACTCTAAAAGGTTAAAATATTCAGGTGTTAGTGAAAAGTAAAACTCTACATGATTTATGGTTTATACTTGCCTCCAAATAGCCATTTGTCCAAAATTATTTATAAATGATGACTCCCCTTTCGCTATGATGTTTATAAAAATAATATTGTTCAAGGCTATCTGGTCATTTTATTCCCTCTCCTCGCTTAAAACTTACCGCACTATAATACTAAACTTTGATGCATTTTAATATCTATTCACTGTTTTAAAAATTTAACTATAATAATCTCTTTATTCTTCCAAAATGAGCTTCAAGAATAATCGTGTTAAAAATAAAGAGAATTTTTTGTGAATTTAAAAAACCTATGAATTAATTTGGTAAGTCCTATATTAAAACCTATAATCAACTAAAAGAAAAACATATATTTTAATATTCAGATATCTATCACAGAACATGGTAGCTCCATTTATTTAATTCTACTTTATTTCTCAAAAAAAAAGTGGAGTTCTCAAGAAAATAAAACATTGTATTTTTCTTGCTGGAATTGTTCCTACAATTTACAGATTATTTATTAAAAATATTATCATAAGATTTTTACATTATAAGTCTAACTGTTATTGCTGGCAATCAACAAGAAATACAGTATAATATAGGGACTGCATTAATAGCCTCAAAAAAAGAAAATAAGAAACACTTATGCCATTCGAAACATATTCCTCTGCTGGAAGTTCCTGCTGCAGAACAAAGAGTTATGATGATTACACACCACCCATCAAAACTCAGAGATTTAAGGCCATGGTCTCATTCAACAGTCATCCTCTCAGATGGAAGAAACCATTATCAAGACACAGGAAGAAAGAAAGTCCTATCACACAACCAAAACACTGGACAAAAACAATGAATCGATTAATTTCAAAGAATTTTAGCGCAATTGTGTTTGGAAAGTTATAAATCCCAAAGAAATTGTTAGAGAATTTATAGCCTTGAAAAAGCAGTTTATAAGGAAATGCTGACAGCACCTAAGAGAGAATACTGTAATATCGATAAGCATCTCTACTGCCGTATGTTAGAGTAATAAAATTTGTACTAGATAAGGAGGATATGTAAACAGATAAGTTTTTTTTTCTTCAGAATCACGTCTTATTTCATCATTTCAATGTCATGCTCTCTTTACTTTAAGTTACTTATAAATATAACCTATAGAAACCTTTTAAATTATAAAAAGGAATTATATTATCAGTATTTTATAAACAAAAAAAAATATTTCAAAAATAATTCAGTCTTCTTCTAAATGCTCATAATCATTAATTGTAACTAATGACTATACTGTCTGGGCACAAACCTATCAGCTACTTTCTTCTAAAGACTCATGTTGATTCAGCAAATCTACACTGAAGGCATTGTAAATCTATGAAAAACATTGGTCACAAATTGCAGATGTCTTGCATAGAAAACAGCTAAACTTTGGGGACAACCGATATAAAGCATGAGAATAATTCTTTACTAAAATCTGAAGTCATAGATGACAGATTAGTAAAAATATGAGGTCACGTTACTTTTCAGAGTCATTAATAAGCTTTGTCTGATCAACTGTGATCTTCTATCAGCTTCTGTGAAGATAACTGAAATTAAAAGCAAAGAAGTGAAAATACAAAGTGAGCCTAGAGCATCCTGTTGTAACAAAAAGTAAGTAAATGCTCAAATAAAACACTAAAACCCTACATTGCTGGAGGTATGTCTAAGGGACACAAGAACCAAGTGAAAGAGCCCCCAATGACCAAAACTGGAACAATTTGAGAAACAAAAAAGTAAAATAGTATTGGATTATTATAACCCAAAATATAAAATAAATATTTGTAAATCCACACTGATATATATAAATGATTGAATAAATAAATAAATGGGGGAGATGAGGCAAATATCCTGTGAAGTAGTCCAAATAATTTGTGTAGGTACTGTGCCCTCAAGGATGTGGAATATCCCTTCTCATTAAGTATACAGGCTGCACATAATGACTTCCTTCCAAAGCGTACAGTATAGAAAGGTGGGTGGGAGGAGTAACTTTACAATGGAGAAATCTTACAAACATTCCCTCTACCAGGTGATCTAAGGCCAGCATTACCAGTGATAGGTCATGTTGATAACATCTACCCTTGATTTGATTTGAATTAAACAGCATTTTATATGCTTCCATGATCTTCCTCTCAAAAATCCAAACCCCAATCTAATCATAGGAAAAACAAGACAAATTCCAACACAGGGATATTTCACAAAATGCCTGATCAGTATTGTCAAAGTCATCAAAAACAAGGAAAGTCTGAGAAAATGTCAGAGCCAAGAATAGCCTAAGGATATGTAACAACCAACTGTAATGTGGTATCCTGGATGGGATCCTGCAACAGAAAATGGACATTAGGTAAAAACGAAGGAAATCTGAATAAATCAGGGACTTTAGGTAACAATAATGTATGAGTGTGGTTCATTGTGACAAATATATCAAAATAATGCAAGATGTTAATAATAGGGGAAACTATGCAATGGGGGATGGTTAATCTCTGTACCATCTGCTTAATTTTTTGAAAATCTAAAATTGATCTACAAATAAAGCCTATTATTTTTTTTTTTAAAGAAGTAACAAAGAGGTGAGAAAATCAAGGAGTTATAGTGAAGAAAGGGGGGGAAATTGACCTGTTGGAGGAAAATGAGTATACAGACAAAACAGATAAGCCTTTTGAACATGAAATCCACTTTATCTAAATGTCAATGTGAGATAAAATGTACGTTATTTGGGTGATGATTACGCTGAAAGCCCAGACTTCACTACTACGCGATATATCCATGTAACAAAAATTGCACTTGGTCCCCTTAAATTTACACAGATTTTAAAAAGTCAATATCATAACATAACTCATGACAGTAGGAAATAAAATATATTGAGTCAAATCATAGTTTCAAAAATACCTATACACTATAAAATCTTGGTGTTCCCCGTCACCAGTGATGTAAAAAGGACTCACTGTATTCCAAATTACCCAAAGACCACTTACTTTAGTTCATTTTCCTAAATGGGATGCCAAAAAGAGGGATCAAAGAGCTGAATAGAGGTTTGTCTCGGAATCTTCGATATCAAGCATAAATTCTAACCATAGGATCTTATAGCTCAAAGGACCTCAAAAAGATCAACTGGGGTGCTGGTCTCTTGTAAAGGTTTGCAGAGAGGTTGATAAATTTTCAGGGTCATTTTTACAGTTAAAGATACCTCTGTTATAGTTTTCCCAAATTCACTGGTAAAACGAATTATTTTGTAAGACCCAATTTTGTTAAAAATTCCTAGAGTTATCTACAGCCAGGTCATTTTAAGATTGCTGGATTTAAGATTATTTATTGGGGACACCTAGCTTTATTCAACTAAACTCCAAAAAAAACTGCTTAAAATTGAAAAGCAGAAGGAAGGCATTATTGTAGTTGATATATGAAAAGATGTCATCCCCTAAGGGTATAGTAAACATATTTCTCAGTACTGTGTGGTTTGGCACACAGTAGGTACTCATAATCCAATTGTTGAATGTGTGGCTAAATGAATAAGTAGGGCAGCATTTCAACACATTTATAAAGCCTCATATAATTTAAATATGTCATGTCTCTTAGTTGGTGGTTGCATCTATTTAGAACCTTTTGAGATAGAACTCAAGAAAAATATTTGGCATGCTGTAATGCCAAGTGGGAGGAGACTAAGAATGGCAGTAGTTGGGGAAGGGAATAAGTTGAATCAACCTCCTTGTGGGGTTTCAGCCATGGAGAAGCATAGGGAATGACATGTAGAAGTATAGTCAAGTGGTGAACATAGCCCTTTGGGAAAGCACTTCTGGGGAAGATGGAAGCAACTGGCTTATTATATCCATGCTTAAGAGGATAAAAGGAGGTACCAGATAGAAAATTAAGGGGTCTGTGTATGTTTGTGTGTGTCAAGTGTTCCACCATTGTCAGCTACTCATTCTATCTCCCTCTATTTCTCTTTGTATCCCTGCCCCTCCTACTCCCCACATCCCACAAAAGTCTCAGCTAGTGTGTGACTTTAGCAATCCAGTAATTACCTGTCATTATCTATGCCATATCTTGCTTTAATTTCACCAATTTTCTTGTAATGTTGTGTATCTTTTCAAGGGTCTGGAATTGGAGGCTTCAAGCTATGCTTGACTATCCAAAATGAAACCTGAGCTGCTCACTTGTCATTCTTCCATTTGCTTGTTCAATAATATGTAGGGACTTGCCACTATATGTCAGGCACTATGCTAGAAGCTCGAGAAACAAAGATGACTAACACATGATGTTCACCAGGCTATTAAGGACAGAAAGGCACATAAACAGATAATTGCAAGGCAATGTGGAGATGCTGTAATAAAAGTATGCAAAGGCCAGATACGGTGGCTCACGCTCATAATCGCAGAATTTTGGGAGCCTGAGACAGGTGCATCACTTGAGGCCAGGAGTTCGAGACCAGCCTGGGAAACATGGAAAAACCCTGACTCTACAAAATACACTAAACAAAAACCACCCAGGCATGGTGGCACACTCCTGTAGACCCAGCTATTTAGGAGGCTGAGGTGAGAGGATCACTTGAGCCCAGGAGGTAGAGGCTGCAGTAAGCCATGATAGCACCCCTGCACTCCAGGCTGGGTGACAGAGCAAGACTCTGTCTCAAAAAGAAAGCATGCAAACACAGCCATGAAAATATGCAGGAATTAATGCTGCCTAGGAGTGGACTGGAAAAGGTATCATATGGAGGCAATATTTCAAGTAGGTCTTGCAGGATGAGTAGAAACTCACGCTGTCCAGAAGGTGGGTAAGATATTTTAGGAAAAGGGAACACAGATACTTGCACAGACAAAGGGACCAGGATATAAAAGTGCATGGTATGACCAGAAAACAGTGACTACGACTGCATCAAGGGGAATGGCAGAAAATGACATTATAACACTTCAGATTAGGAAGGACTTTGTTTGCTATGCTACATATTTTAGATTTTAATTTGCAGGTAAAGAAGAGTTGAAAGCAACTTAATGACATGCTTTGAGTGGTGAGTCGTTTTGGCTATGTTGTGGAGAATGGACTGGCAAGTTAGTGGAGAAGACTAGAGACAATGATAGTTAGAAAATGACAGATGATGACAGCCTGAGTTAAGGGACCTGCAACAAGAAAGTAGAAACAAAAAAAAAGATGAAAACATATTGGCAAAACAGGCCTGTTACTCAAAGACAGGAGGAAAAGAGGGGAAAAAAAAAATGCTTGACAACATTTTAAAGATGAAGATGAGCGAAGTTGAGGGAGTTTGCGCTTGATGACTTCCATTTTCATGATGAGATTTGGAGAACCTAATCAATCATCTAATCTGAAGGAAGAAGACACAGCTGGAGATTGCTATTGGGTGGGAAGAGAAACAAAGCTGACCATGGAGGAATAAAAAGATTGTCTTTTAAAAGAAATGCTGAGGGTTCCGCCACGTTTGGACACCTTAAATTGAAGCATAGCCAACTAACAGGAAATCAGGTAGGTTGAGTGTGTTAAGCAAATACTACCAGGGAGTCGAGAGAGCTGATTCATGGGGGAGTATAAGGACAGATGGCAAGAAACCTGCCCTCAGGTAGACATAAAACCAAGAAAGCCATTTCAGAAGTAAGGGGACTAGCCCGGTGTGCATTCACAATATAAGTTTACAGGATCCCAATTTATCAGCTAGGTAACCCAACATATAAACCTAGGAGAGGCAGGGCACGGTGGCTCACACCTGTAATCCCAGCACTTTGGGAGGCCGAGGCGGGCGGATCATGAGGTCAGG
>NW_016828943.1:7501-17977 GCF_001698545.2 Rhinopithecus bieti | reverse complement strand
AAAAAAAAAAAAAAAAAAAAAAAACCCTAGGAGAAAATGTTTCCTTTGCACCTAATGTGAGCTATAATTTAAGCCATAAATAGTATTTTTAAGGGAAGAAATAGATGATCTCGTAGTGACTAGGAAAATAGATAATTAATTTTTTTTTGGTTTTGGCCAGGTGCAGTGGCTCACGCCTGTAATCCCAGCACTTTGGGAGGCTGAAGTGGGTGGATTACGAGGTCAAGAGATAGAGACCATCCTGGCCAACATAGTGAAACCCCATCTCTTATAAAAATACAAAATTAGCCAGGCGTGGTGGTACATGCCTGTAATCCCAGCTACTTGGGAGGCTGAGGCAGGAGAATCACTTGAACCCTGGAGACGGAGGTTGCAGTGAGCCGAGATCACACCATTGCACTCCAGCCTGGGCAACAAGACTGAAATTCCGTCTCAAAAAAAGGTTTATAGAGCTTCGGATAAATTCACACCACTATCTGCCAATGCGAGGTTTTGAATAGAAAAATACCCTTAGGAAAATAGAAAAAAAAAAAGCTTCCAAATAATCTCTACCAACTGCTGAAATTATGCCACACCCTTGTATATAAATTTCTTTTAATTAAAGCACACATCAAAATGAAACTCTCTAGAATGTAACAACTCAAAGAATCTACCAAACACATTCCCTTCCTAACCAGCTTGTCAATCTAAGGATCCCAACAGAAGTAAGCTATTCAATAAAAAAAAAGAATTAGAAAAGGTTATGTTAAACTTGATTAAGTTTTTTATGCATTATAAGATTATTATTCTTCCGGATATTGCTTTACACTTCAAGTTTTGTAGAGTTTATAGCAGCCAAAAGAAGTTGTAGAACTAATTTAGAATTACTCTCAAAAATGTCACCAATGGAAACAACAATTAAAAAATAAAAGACACATTAAAAGGAGTCATATGAAAAATAATGTATTTTAGGGAAGTAAAATGCAACAGTAGATGTGATATCAAAAATGTAAATGATAGGAAAAACAATTTGGGGGATGGAGCTTAATTCTATGGTCTAATGTGAGTAAAGCAGGAATTTGTGAACCAGAGAAATCATGAATTCATGTGGGTTCTGAACCAACTCCTACCAGAAAATCATAAGGAACAGATATGGAATAGAATTAAGTAAGTGAATCACAAATCAACTTATAAAAACAATTAGCAACCAACACACAGAACATTCTTTATGACTCAATATTGTTTACTAAAAATATTTCAATGAATGGAAAGCGTTTTCCAGTAGGCTTTTCTCCATAATCCTGGAACTAGTAAGAATTATAAGGATATTACTGGAACTTGATTTTGTAATTATTTACTCTTAGGCTACTTTTTAGAATTCCTGCAGAACAACTTGTGCCTGACAGCAGAATCTATTAATGTACCAACAAAGCTACCTAAAACTTCCAGTTGCTTTTCCCATTCCTGTGTGAATAACAACCTTGTAATATTATTGCTGATAAGTATATTCTACATGCAATGGGCACTTCTCTACGGAACTAATTCTACTAGAGAAATTAAAGAAAAAAACTTTATTAGCAGAATAGGATTCTTGCAAGCCACCTGTCAGTTTCTGAAATGTTTGTAAGATTAGCTCAGTGGACATAGCACCAACTGATTTCTGCGATCTGGTTTGCTGCTCTCAAATCTCAAAATATTCAAAATGTAGCAGCATGGGGCCTCTCCTCTCTGCAGCTCAAACCCCAAAGGGCCAGATTACAGCACAAAGAGTCACTTCCTCTAAGTCTCAGAGGCAGTCATCATATAAGAAATGGTTCTCTGAATTCCTGAATTCACACAAATGTAAAGTATCATACATATATTCTATCAGTCAACATGCACCAGAGGTGATTTTCACCTAAGGTAAATATTATAGATAGGATGATGATTTTGCTTTAAAATAACAGAGTCATTTCTTTGTCTCATAAATCATTCATTTCTTTCTACTCATGTACCAAATTTCATTGAAATTTAATAACATTTACAGCGTATATATGACCATTTAAAATGTTACAGAGAGTCAATCTGATTTATTTATACATGCCCCATTTTCCATTAACTTGACCAAGGTCACAAACCCTGGAGATATTGAAATTAGAAAGAAAATTCAGGGCTTTCTGGCTTTCTGACTACAAAGTCCCTGTTCTTTTTTATTATACTGTTAGGGTATCATCTACCTTACTAAATGTATCATTTCAAGAAATATTATAGAAAGAAAAGCATTGTTCTGGGAGGGATCAAGTCATTTAGCTCCTAAAACAGGGCAAATTCTTTATTAAAGGGTCTTGTCCCTTCAGATACAGTTATAAGGCACATGGGAGCACAGCCAAAGTCTGAATGGAAACTGATTGCCAGGTCTGCACTCATTGCGAAGCACATTTGTTTAAAATAGAATAAGACTCTTCCTCTGGGTGGAAGAATTACCACAAGGTGCCACCTTCAGGCTGAACAACTATAAAGGGCCCACAGTGAGTTGAATGCAGGCTATATTACAGTCCAAATTAACGTCCCCCTCAGCAGGGCCTCCTTGTGCAGAAAGTAATTTGCACCAGCATCCCTGAGGCCCTGCTGACTGTCTGATATCATCTATTGAATTTGTTCTCTGAGGCTGTCTCTTCAGAGGACTTGGGCTGTTGGCTGTTCTCATCCTCTGAATCCTTACAGGATTGGTGATCATTAAATCTCATCATCCTTTTAATATTAAATAGGGGTATACTCCACCCAAAGATATTTCACTCAGAGCCATGGTACATGTATTTCTGTAACTTAGGCTGTATTTCTGTAACTTAGGCTGTACCTAAGAAATGAAAAATATCCAGACAAAATTTTAATCAAATTAGCTGCCTTTGATAGGGAAACAAAATGTCCAGAGCCATGTCCTAAACATAAATTATCTTAAAGAAGCCCATTGCCATTTTGACAAACTCAGACAAGTTAAGTGTTCAATGGGAAGGGACCATTATTTTGCTTTTATTTGCGTGCTTTCTGACTGACTGTCTGGACCACATCTTGGCCCAGCAAGAGCAGTAGATCCTATTACCCTAATGGTCCTACTTACAAGATGCATTTCAGCCCAATGTGATGTTATGATTTGAGATATGTTTTGGGTTCTATTGATATGGTGACTGTGTGAAACAGATTTTCTGAAATGGTCTGAATTTCAAATATGCTGCCATGTTGTATAAGTCAGATAATATAATCCATCATCATCATGAAAATAGAAGACTTTTGAGAAATACGATTATTTTGATTGTCAGAATCTTGTGCAAATTAAAGTCTCATTTTAACATGCCAACTTTTCTGGACATTTTAAGTGTTTTCTTATAGACAAAACTTAAGAGCTTAAGAATCACTTATCCAGTTTTTAATGTGTGTAAGGCAATGTGATAAGTGTTTACTTGAATACGCTTCATGTAATCTTTAAAGCAATCCTGTGAAGTAGGTATCCATCATTATCCTTTTTTCATTTTACAAATGAGGAACTGATGTTTAGACACATAAAATAACTTATTCAAAGTGCCTCAGCTAGAAAATGGCATGGTGTCAATCATGAACTCAGGTCTTTTCAGTTTCAGAACTTGAGCTCTCTAGCGCTTCTGACACACTCCTTTCTAAGTTGACCTTAACAATGAAAATTTAAAGATGCTCTGATACTGAAAAGTAGATTCAAAATCTCAGTAATACTACACTAGGGATTTGCAAACAAAGCAAAAACTCTTCTCCAGGATTCAATTTAGTGGAAATAAGTAGTTGGGGCTAAACCTTTGCAAACATACTTGCATAAATATAAATAAAGTAGATTTAAAATAGGATGTCTGAGGTAAGTTTGGGCAACAGATTGGATTTTTTTTTTGCTTCGTGCAGAGATTAATTAACAATAAACCACCCCAAAACTGCAGTTAGTTATAGAAAAATTAATTAATACACATATTTTAAGTGAAATATTTAAACAGCAATTATATTTAAATACTTCATTTGAAAGCTGTACGTCCCACACATTTAAAAGTATCTATTATTTTACAAACTATACTAATTAGTGTATACAACTTCAAGAAACTATTCCTTCAGACAGAAAATTACAATACAAATATACTGAAACCATACAAACTAAATTATCTGTGCACAGAAAGACACCATGGATGTTGTAAGATATTCCAAAAATATATTCTGCAAAATATGAAGCAGGATTTTGACCAACATTATTTCTTCAAAAGAGATGGCATTGGTTTTATGAAGACTTGATGAGCCACTATATTTAGAAACCATATTATTACCAGTTTCTCTTCAGAAAAAAATGGAGACCTAAAAATAGGGAAACATGATTTGGCTCTTGAAAAAAAGATTTGCAAACCACAAAGGCTAGAGGCATGGATTATTGGAAACTCTCTTCTGAAAAATTTGTTACTAATTTGGGAGATTAACAGTCAGAATCAATGGGTGATAGTTTATAGGGTGAGACCAGCCTTGTCCAGTCCTGCTCATCATTTCTAATCAACAAAATGAATAAAGATGAAGAGAGCATGTTTATGACATCAGTGAATAGTACAGATCTCAGACTGCTGAAGAATGTACAAGATGACTTAGCCAGGATCCAAAAAGCCAAGCTGGAGAGGTGGGCTGGTTCCAACAAGACAAAATGTAAAAAAGAAGACCAATACTTAAGACCAAAAAGTCAAGCCAAACAAAGCATGTTGATGGGGCTAAATGGCAAGTTGTGCTAAAAAATAAGACTCAAGAAGTTAAAGGTCAGTTTTATACAAATCCAAAAAGCCAATGCAATTTTAATTTGCTTTGATAAAGATGTATTATCCGGAAAAAACATATACTAGAGGGAGTTTTCCGTGGAATGAAATACTAAAGCATGTTTTCTTGGAGAAAGAGTTTCCATGACCAAATAAGTTGGGGGATACTCCAAGTTGATATAAACAGGTTTATTTTCTACAGGAATACTCAAAGTCGATATGGTGACTATTGCTTCTCAAAGTTATTTGAACATGGAACACTTATTTTTGTAGTACCTCTTGAGGCTGGTGTTAAAGAGAACACTCTTGAGAAACACTGAACAAGGGCTGTCTCAGGAGGCAGTTCTCTGTAAGTGGGACTCTTTTTAAAAACAGAAGAGATCCAAACATCAGATGAGTGTTGGCCTAAATGACCATAAAGTTTCCTCCTACCCTCGAAGTCTGTAATACTTGGGTATCCAGACCTAACAAACAATCCTAATTCCCCATGACACCTGGACCAGAGTTTCTGACGAGAGAAACTCTGGAGAACTACTAGTAGCAGAGTGATTATTAAAAAAAAAAAAAAAAAAAAAAAAGAAAAAAAACTTTTCCTCCAATGAGTGTATGCTTCAAAAGGGTGGATTTTTCAACTACCTTAATCTTTTGCTGAAAAGATGTCAGAAATAGCAGTGTGTAAACAAGAGCCTGGCAACACAAAGGAGATAAAGAGTGGAACCCTGTTGTGTGTGCTGAGCTACCATGTAACAGTGCAGCCTTGTCCTCTAGGGCTGTCCAGAGGACACCCTACCCTCATGTTAGAAAGTTGGCTACCTATTTGGCCCTAACTACTGAAGGCCAGGTTTCTGGTACTCAGTGATAGTTGTGACCTCTTGCCTGAGAACAAGTTTAGGTGAGAGGCTGTTTTCTGCTCCTTTCTTTTTTTTTTTTTAACCTCTTTCAGGATAATATACATTGGTTCACAGTGCAAAGAATTTTGTTGGCCTATCCCCTAACCAATCAGCAAGATACACTTTGAATTAGACATAGATTCGTTAACTATATTGTCTCTACTGATTCTGAGTAGCACCAAACTTTTTTTTCAACTGAGGTGCATGCGTGTACATGAGTGTGTGTGTACAGGTAGAAATAGTCACAAAATTTTATTTCTATGAATTCAAGCAATGTTGTAAAGCAACACAAAGCATTTTAGTACATCTCATCTAAGGTGCAAACAGCTGTTACCAAAAATTCTAAATAACTTCTCACAAATCAAAGCCCCACTGATCTTTAGTTCCTTCCATTTAATTTACTAAATGTGTTAAAATTGAGGTCTGTGACACAAATATAATACAATATTCCTTATTTTGATCCTGAGATAATGTGCCTTCCCAAGAAAACATGCTTAGCAATGTGAGTTACATGATTGCACAGACCATTACAAAAAAAACTCTGTCCGTGTTATTTTAAAGGGCTGACAGTCAAGCAATTTAAATTTCCAGTTAAGTCACTGATTCAGCAAATATTGTTGCTGTCTTCACACTGTTACTACTATAGTTGTGACAATGCACTATGCCTACTGATATACATTCTGTCATCAACTTGGCCTCCTTCGGCTAAAAATCTGGCATGTCAAAATTTTAACTTGACTAATGTCAAATTTTAAACTTAAGAAAGTGTCTTGTTTTCTATGCCCTCAAAACTCCATAGGATCTATTTAGCACAATACCTTGAGCAGGGTCAGCATACATAAATATTTGTTGAGTGAGAGAACAAATTAATGAATGAAGCTTCAACGCTGAAATTTACTTTTAAATAGCATTGGCAGACAAACTGATGGATTGATTGTATTTGTACTTCACATTTATGTAGGAAGAACAAAATAAGTGAATATTGGCTTAAATTTCAACAAAAAAATAGCCTTCTTTTCAGGTTTATAAGGTAGGAATTGTCAAGCATAAAGACAACAATAAGAAAGTGCAAAACATAGTATCAAAGCAAAAGAAAACATCTTTCTCCCTATATCTTTAATAATGGGGCATGGACAACTTTTGCTTAGCAAGCTGAAGTTGCGGGCTTGTTCTGCAGCTCTGTGGATCAGAGACTGTGATTAGACACTATCTTTTGCCCAGGAAAACAAGCTAATAAAATTTACCATCCAATTCATGTACAGGGTAACAGCAATTGCTGATTAGGGACTAAAAACTAGTTGCAACAACATTTTAATTACATTTCAATGTAAGACTATAAATTAATTCATCCAGATGAAATACTGTACTATATTGGTTTACAAAATGGCTAATTAGCCTATCCAGAACTTGAAGGAGACCAAAGGACTTCCCATTTAATATATAAAGAAAATAATGAATAAACAACCACCAACAAATTATTTCAAGGACATAAACATTTATTTCAGGCCAGAATCAATATTAAAGTAGGTCTAGCTTCAGCTTCATTACTTCCTAAGTCACTGCTTAGCAGCAGAAGGCTCAATATTTAATAAGTATTAAGAGGTATTTCTAATAGTTGCTTCAGTTTTTCAGCTGCACAAAGAGCAAAAGGTTTTGAAAGGAATGGGGGAGGTTTTTGCTAGTTTTTCTGTTTGGTTTTTTTATTGTCTATCCCATTCAGCCCCTTAAGCTCTGTTGAGAAGAACCCAGACAGAAGCATTAATCTACCCAGGGAGTTGCCATTAAAGAAATGCTTTGGTCAGAGTACAAACTCTTTCAGGCTATGCACAGATTCTGTGGCAATTATCCTTTCTTATGTATTGAAACCATTCTTTAAACAGTGGCATTATTTCTATTCTTTACAGTAAAGAGATGGATGCACACCTTTCAAGAAATCATAGTTATCAAAGAATGGACCTTGTAATTTGGGGCTGGAATAAAGGAACTGGAATGTCATCACAACGCAAGCAGTTCTACCCTCTACAGCACATCCAGCACTACACGTCAGAAACTAAGTGGCCAAAGAAAACAGCTTCCAGTAAATCTGAATGCTATCGGTTCCATCTCCTCTTCTTGGGATGCATTCTGTGCATCTAGAAAGCAGAGGTGACAATAAGGCCTTACCATATCGGAAGCTTTTTAAAGGTTAATGAATTCTGGCATAAAATAATGTCAGAGCCATAAACAACTCATAAATACAAAATCTAGGACAACCATGGAAACGCTCATCACATTTCCATCACACTTCTGAGAATGGTAGAGAACCCTGGATGATAAAACCACTATGGACTTCTAAATTATTCTTTTAATAAACTTGGTGGAGTATTATACGATATATCAATATTTATGATATCAACTAATGACAGTTCAGGGATGCAGAATGCAAAATGTAGTCTGCCTCAGTACAGTTGTGCACTGCCTTGGTAATTACTTCTAGATTGAAAACAGGATTCACTTCAACTTGGGTAACAAGGAAGTCAGTTTCCAATTTGGCAAGGTAGACGTTTAATTAGAAGTCCTCTTCCCCTTTGTCATAAACCCATCTCCACATTCAAGCTGATGTGCAGAATCTCTATCGTGTTATGTGTGTATGTATGTATGTGTGTATGTATGTATGTGTGTATGTGTATCTAGATTTCACAAGCAGAATAATCAAAAATTAGGCGGAAATTTATTATCTACATCAAAATCATTAGACATTAAGTTTGTAAAGTGCCAAGTAGAAATGAATTTACCTCATATGGTGAATCTGACAAGTTGGGAGAGACAGTGGAATCCTAACAATCAGATACCACATTGTGGAATTGGTGGAGTGAGGCAGAGCCACAAGTGGTTTATATAGTGTCTACTTAAGATGGATGATTCAAAAGAAAAATGAAAGAAGCTCAGCTTCTGGGTTAAAGACATAGAAGCAAGGAAATTTGTAGTTAAGGATCAAAGCTCCAATATCTAGTCATAATGTACTTCTAGTCTAAAATTTCACAACAATACCATTGGGTGCCTTAATGTTGTACTACCCAATTTGATCAGTACATGAGATGCAGAGTCTGACCATACCAAAAATATGTAATACTTATAAATGAAAATGTACATGTTCTGGTCACTATTCTGCACAGTTAAAACTACGTTTTGTTTGTTTGCTTGCTTTTGTTCTTAAAAGTCTAGCAGTTAGCATTATATGTTTTGAGTGAATATGTTGAGTGAATATGTTGTTTCCTATTATAGGATGATGTTTTTGCCCTCCTTCTCCTCCTGATTTTGTAAAGTAGAAATGCTACTTATACACCACGTTTTTAACCAAAATACTATAATATAAATTCAACTAGTTTCATCTTCAAAGTAACCTTATTGTTTAACTGTGACTCGCAGATAAGGAAATTAAGATCGACTTGTTGGCCCAAAATGATAGCACATAGCTAGCTGGTAGCAGAGGCAACATAAGAACTCACTACACAAGACTCTGTCACTGTACGACCTAGAACAAGTCCTTAAATATGGCAGATTCTCAATCCTTCATCTTTAAATACAGATAATAGTACCTAATTTAGAGTCTTAGCATAGAGATTCAATAAGTTAATGTACGCCTGGCACAGAATACTCACTAGATGTTATTTCTCTTTCTAAGGTAAAATATGTTTGCTAAATGCCAAATTAAACAAATTAACCAGATCTATTTGCTGCAGGACTCCTCAGAGCCTTTAATATGCAATGTGTTGCCCCAAGAGGCAAACAGACTGTCTAACATTTCTCCAAACAACAAAACAACCAATTTTTTTTCCAAGAGGCATCTATTCATATCTCATGGAATACTAATATTCCACAGGAAACACTTTGGGAGCCCTGCAGAAGACCATAAAATACTTTGGGGAATATGTGAAATGGGTCATTTGGATATGATTAATAAATTACTGGTTTAAATAACTTGGTCTGAATACACTAATGACTTTTTTTAGGTCACCCCAAACATCTAACACATAGGAAATAACAATCACTTGGAAATGGAGCCCCATGTTTGCTTAGAAAGTCAATGGAGTGGGCCAATTTTAGTGAAGGTTGGACACATTGTATGAGCATTTGTGCTTCCAAAGTGAAAATAGAGGCTCTTCTCAAAAGAAGTAAAATTCTTACTGATTCTGCCCATCAGCTCCCAATATGTTACAACATGTTTTCTGTGGTTCACTACTACATGGGTCAAATCTTCAGGAGAGTAAAGAGAAAGGGAAGAGCAGGAAAGGCTTTTTAATTTTTCTTTTTCAATTTTAAGAAACTGGAATATTTTATGTCACAATGTATGAACTCTGTTCTTTCAGCAGGATACTGACCATTAAAACTCTGCTCAAATGTTTGGGAACTGTGACCCACATATGTGTTATCAAGCCAACAAATAGTTATTAAATATCCAATTCTGTGTTAAGCAGTGCAGGTTGTAAGCAAATAGATCTGAACGACTTACAATCTTGTAGGTAAGACAAGACTTACATCCAAAGAAAAAAGAGTGGGGAAGGTATAACACCATACACTACAACGAAGAGCTTGATCTTGAGGTACAAAATATAACTGTCATATGAACCCACAGAAAGATCATTTAGCATCGTGGGCTGGAGTTGGCTCTTGAGGTGGACCTTGAAAGCCTGTAAGAGGTTGTCACAGAATTTCTGTAAGCAAAGCCAGTTTCATCACCCCCTAATGTTCACCAACTGTCAAGGGAATGTGTATGGCCACTCTTTTTTTTTTTTTTAATCAGGAACAATAGAGAGAATGCAGGGAGTTTTACTTCTTTGCCTCTT